>NC_081162.1:24324999-24409999 GCF_012432095.1 Onychostoma macrolepis
TATGTTGCTTCTCTAACTATTGTCATTATCTTATGTGTATTTATTTTATCAGGCGACGACTCGATTATCAGGATGTTTGTGGAGATTAACATCTTGGAAAGGAGAGCTGGTTATGTAGTCTTAATGGCTCGCGTTTCAGTCACTATTTCATATTCATTCAGTTGTCTGACAACAGAAACAGTAAAATATATCAATGAAAACAGTTTTATTGAGAATTTAGCTGCATCAAAATACAGTATGTGGGCACAGAGAGGCAAACAAATCTAATAATAAATAGTCTAATAAATGTGCATTTTGCATGTTCAGAAGAAGTGAGCTGCCCTGTCGTGCAAAAATGTAAACAGGTTTGTGTCAGTAAATTGCTCAGTGCAAAGAAAGAAGTAATGGGAACCTGGTATTTCTTTTTTCATGTGTCTAATAGACATGAACAAGTTCTTTGAAAAACATCTATGACCTTTGAAACATGTCAAGTCTTCATGCTCTATGTTGACTATGGTTTCACTAATAATAAACATACATTTGCATAAGGCTGGCCGCACACTAGAGGATTTTAAGCCGATTTTAAGGCCGATTTGCACCCCTGACCAATTGTCCAAAAATCCTCTATTGTGCGGTGTCATTACGATTATTTATCTGTTCCTGATCGAGACGGAGCATCGCCGAACTCACATCGTAAATATCAAACATAAATATCAAACGTAAATATCAAGCCAATGAGAGCGAGCAAGCGTCACTCACTGGATGTTGCGTGCTTCTAGAGCTGAAACCTGGCAGCCACAAACATGCCGTGAATGCAGAGAACATCATCCATATTCTTTTGTATACTTTGTTTTTCACTGTGAAACAGAACGCGTGCCAGGAGAGCCAGCTGACAACGTCGATTGCCCTCTATTTGTTTTTCTTCTCTAGTCACGTTTGATCTCGCGAGTCTTCGTGAGATCACGCGTCACTGTGAAATCATTCCTACAATCTTCAGTGTGGTCTCGCGGTCTGCTCGAATCATCTAGTGTGCACGTTCAGAGGATTATAAGGCTAAAAATCGGTTGAACTGTCTTCATGTCTGTGGTCTCCCATGGTTTTAAAAACTTGAAAAGTAACATTTAGAACAATTAAAAATGTGCGATTAAGTTGTGATTAATCACGAGTTAACTCATGACAATCATGCGATTAATCGCGATTAAATATTTTAATCGATTGACAGCCCTAGTTATATTACATTAGATTACAGAAAATTAGTCACAGCTGCAGTGTTTCTAATATAACAGCTGATGGATTGACAGCTAATTTGACATTATTAATTCTCTCTTCTGATCACCATAATCAATCTCTCAGTATTTTTTCCCCTCATAGAAACCCTTTTGCTTTTGCTTCTGTGGCAAATGGGAATGGAAAAATTGTGTGTTGTAGTTTCCGTTCACCACTATAGAAGTTTACTGAACTAAGATGAATTTTCAGAACCTCGTAAATGTGAAAAGGGACCTTTATGTCATTTAAAATGCTTCATGGATTGCAGTTCTTTCTCTTATTAAACCTGTTAAGTACACAGTCTTACACCTTTGTCTTTTTGTCAGATTTTCAAACAATATTTTGCTTCAAAACAAAGTTTGTAATGCTGATTTGGGTTGTTTTCCATCAGCTCAAAGCAGAGTACTTACTGTTGGGAGAGAGCAGCGAGCGCTCCGTGGAGTATCCGGACAGAGTGGACAGAGCCGACTCAGAGGTAGCTGACAGGATGGAGCCGGACATGCCGGACAGGCCCGATCCAGGGCTGGAGAAGCGAAGGGGTCCGAAGCCGTTACAGCCCTCCTCCAACCACGACGAGCCCGATTCTGGACTGTGTTTATTCAGAGCTCCTATAGAGTGTCCGTTACCGTTCACTGTGACGCACATAAAGAGAAAAACCTGCTGAATACTTCGGAGACAGTCAAGTTTGATTTATTTATACAGCGTTTTCATAATACACGATTTCACAAAGCAACTTTACAGAAAGTCATATAGTGTCATGTCTAGAATGACTTGATGCTTTAACAGAACAATTTTTGTGCTGGGTGACATACAATGACTATATCAATTATCCTCCGAATTTAGATCTAGCTATGTTGTTGTTTTGTGTTGAAATGTAATTAAGAGATTTAAATATTAGTTTCCCAATAAGCGAGCGTCTGTTTGTTCATAATTTAGCACCATGCCAGCTACCAAGGCTCTATTAATGATGAGAAAGAAGTGAAAAATATAAAAAGTTAATAAATAAATCATCTATACATACATAAAAGCAAAATTTATCAAATGTTTTTAAAGTTTAGCCAATCTAAAATCTAAAACTTAATCTGGCCTCACTTCACTAATAATCTTTTCTTAAGATTCAGCTGAATATTAAAGCACCTTGGAGGAGCTAAAACCATCACAGTCCATCAAAATACACTTCAGACATATTGGACTCTGGATGAAAATATGATTGGTTGTCATAAGCGAATATAGGCTATCATTTGTTGAAAAAAAATTCTGATATGAGTTTAACATTTTTTCAAATTTAATAAGCAGTTATTTAAGCAATGATATTGAATTCAATTACCAACATCTTGTTAATAGATGGGTTTCCATCCAAACGCGAAGATAATCTTTTCAAAGTTTGCAAAAAAGAAAAAAAACAACAAACAAATGCGATTTGTGCGCATTTCCAACAAGTTGTTCCAGTGGATGGCGGTGGTATATTGGTAACCTAGTAACCAACGGTAAATAAAGCACCATCAGCAGAAACAGCCGATTAGTCACATGGGTTTAATGTTCGCAACGTCAGAATTTGTTCGGCAAATGCATTTCCACCTCCCATAATTCGCATTAACTCTTTTTCACACAAGTCAGAAACCACCTCATGCGAGCATAAAACGTTTTTGCGAAGGGATTTTTTGTTTCCATCACTCATTTTTGGTGCGATACATAATAGACAAATTTCAGACAGAATTGCTATATTATGATGTCTTTATAATGTTAAATCTAGAAAAATCTTTAATTTGTCAATATTTTATTTATAGCTTCATTCAGGGATGTTCTTGTGTTCAAATACTGTCAGACTCAAGAGAATGAAACTGAACACAGGGGTCTTGAGATGTTTAAAAAAAAAAAAACAAAAAAAAACAGCATCTTGACACAGCATCTTAAAATGCAACAAAAGGCTGAAAAATTTATGAGATGCACTGCATCAAAAACATCCATGTAGCACACAGACCAATGCACAAGTAAAAACTGTAGATCATTCACCTCTTCATTGCCCTTAGGTCCAAAAACTGAGTTGTAACATACAAAATGTTACTATATTTAACCCTCACCTCAAATCACACATTCTGACCAATGAACTTCCAAGAGTTTTCTAGTCATTGGTGATTACTAGATAAGAATTTGTTGAGATATAGAGATCACACTAACAAAAAAACTAAACAAATTAATGAGACATTTTATTTTTGTTAAAACAATATATTTTGGCTAAAAATTGTAAATAAATACAATTCCCTATATTTTCCACATACAGTCAGGTCCATAAATTTTGGGACATTGACACAATTCTAACATTTTTGGCTCTATACACCACCACAATGGATTTCAAATGAAACGAACAAGATGTGCTTTAACTGCAGACTGTCAGCTTTAATTTGAGGGTATTTACATCCAAATCAGGTGAACGGTGTAGGAATTACAACAGTTTGCATATGTGCCTCCCACTTGTTAAGGGACCAAAAGTAATGGGACAGAATAATAATCATAAATCAAACTTTCACTTTTTAATACTTGGTTGCAAATCCTTTGCAGTCAATTACAGCCTGAAGTCTGGAACACATAGACATCACCAGACGCTGGGTTTCATCCCTGGTGATGCTCTGCCAGGCCTCTACTGCAACCGTCTTCAGTTCCTGCTTGTTCTCGGGGCATTTTCCCTTCAGTTTTGTCTTCAGTAAGTGAAATGCATGCTCAATCGGATTCTGGATCTCATCTTGACAGTTGACAGCAACAGATTCCAAATGCAAATAGCACACTTGAAATGAACTCTGGACCTTTTATCTGCTCATTGTAATTGGGATAATGAGGGAATAACACACACCTGGCCATGGAACAGCTGAGAAGCCAATTGTCCCATTACTTTTGGTCCCTTAACAAGTGGGAGGCACATATGCAAACTGTTGTAATTCCTACACCGTTCACCTGATTTGAATGTAAATACCCTCAAATTAAAGCTGACAGTCTGCAGTTAAAGCACATCTTGTTCGTGTCATTTGAAATCCATTGTGGTGGTGTATAGAGCCAAAAATGTTAGAATTGTGTCGATGTCCCAATATTTATGGACCTGACTGTATATAACCAAACATAACTAAAATAAAATAAAAATAAATAAATCTGAAGAAAGATTGATGCAGCCACTGCTTTTTTACATAAATCACTCACACGTACAAAGCTTCATTTGCCCTAAAATTCATCTTAATGCTCTACATGTCATTTTGCATGTGTAAATGGTTCATTAAGTCAGTTCATTAATTAGATTTCCATTTGATGGCCATTAATGCTGGGTAATACTGTTTACAAAAATTAAAACACTTTTTGGTACTTGAGTAAAAGATTTGTTGTTCGCTCTGAGACATTGGAGTGATGTTTTCTTTACTCAGGAGCAAGAGGAGACGTGCATAATGGATGTCTCATTATTTTCTGGCTTGAAATATAGACGAAAATAAATGGAACTGATTTGACACATTAATCTTGTTTATGTTCTTTCCTCCATATTGTACATAATCTTTCAATAGCTCACAGAATTCCCCACAAGGTATTTTACAAAGCCTCATTTTTGAAGTAATAATATATTTCAGTAACTCAGCTAACAAAGCCCTCCTTCATTCAAGTAAATTAACACTTTTTAAAACATGATTCAAAAGAATGATTCAATTTAATTAAATTCTCCTCTTGTGCATGCTGAAAATATATATATCAATTCATCTCACTTTGTGCGTGTTTGTCGTCATCCTCTCCGTCCTCACTGAGCCTCCAGAGCGCTCGTGTGTTTCCAGAAGCATCCGGCGGCAAAACTCCATCCAACTCCTCCATCCTCTGCAGGTCCAACAGCCTCTCGTCCAACAGACGCTGCTGCCGTTTGGCTTTCCTCTTCAACTTCTTCTTCTTATTCTTTGATAATTTACCCATCTAGACACAAACACACATGGGCAGAAAGTTAAAAAAAATAAATAAATAAATAAAAACCAAGCTAATTTCAAAAAGGTCTTCTAAAACAAACATAAGGTCTGATGTTAGCTGAACAACCTGTGCAATTATGATTATGTTTGCAAGAGCAAACTAACCTCACACACTTATAATGATTAATATGTTCTCATACAAACAGAATGTGTCATAGTGGTTAATGGAACATTTCACCCCAAAATGAAAATTCACTGAACATTTACTCACTCTCAGTCCATTTAATATGTAGATGAGTTTGTTTCTTCATCAAAACAGATTTAGAGAAATTTAGCATTTCATGACTTGCTCAATCACCAATGGATCCTCTGCAGTGAATGGGTGCCGTCAGAATGAGAGTCCAAACAGCTGATAAAAACATCACAATAATCCACAAGTAATCCATTATGAAGACATTTTTAACTTCAAACCATTGCTTCTCACTGAAATATCTATAATATCTATGTCTATGATCCATAACATTGCTTTTTCCAGTGAAAATTTTACATTTTCTGAATCAGGAGAGAAATATGCACAGATCAAGCATCATTTACAAGTGAAAACAGTTCAAAAAAAATATGGACTGGTATTTTGGCCAGAAGTGACAGTTTGAAGTTAAAATGTCTAAATGATGGGTTTGTTTCTAACAAACATGCATCTTTTCACTTCACAAGACATAAATTGATGGATTGGAGTTGTGTGGATTACTTGTGGATTATTGTAATGTTTTATTCAGCTGTTTGGACTCTCATTCTGACGGCACCCATTCACTGCAGAGGATCCATTGGTGAGCAAGTGATGAAAAGCTAAACCTTTTCCGATGCAGAAACAACCTCATCTACATCTTGGATGGCCTGAGGGTGAGAGTATTTTTGGGTGAACTATTCCTTTAACAAGGTTGCTGGTAAATCACCACTGTGTCCTTGACCTGAACACTTCACCTCAAGTTACTCCAGGGGAACTGTCATTGAAATAAGTCCTTTCGTGGGTCGCCAACCTTAGGCACAGTTGTCAGCAATGACATGCAGAAGGGTTATTTTATTTAGTTACAGAAGCCAAGCACTGTGCATTAATCATGATTTTCATGACATGTTGTCCAGGGATCCTTTCTAAACGATTTGCTCATTTTTGATACTCTAAGCTTACACTGACGCAGCATAAAGTGAATTCTGCCAAGGGGGATATCTGACACCCCTGCACCATTTCCAGCTCTGGGACTATTTTGGGATGGCAGCTCTGTTGCCATGTCTGTTGTCTGGTCGAGCCGTGACACGTCCGCTCTACTGAGCCCAGTCTTACAGGACTGACCTGATGAACCTCTGCGTCTGGCGCTGTCTGTAAAACTACTGCTGCTACTTATAAATGAGACTTCCTGCTGTACGTGCAGATATAAATTTATCAGAGGTACTCAACTGTATTCCAGACCTTACGCTCCGGTTACTGTATATCAAATAAACTGGGTCACTGTAATCTAAAGGGGTCAGAAAGGTGCATGCAATACCGTCTGTTACGGATACTGCTCACAGTCTGAAGAAAATAGAAGTAATGCTTTCTATAATACAAACAGAGGATTCAATCACTCAGAAGTTACAAACCTTTTAAATCATTTATGATAGTAATTAGCAAGTGTTGCACACATCAGAACATTTACAGGTGAAAAGATTAAAAAGGTGGTGATGCACAGAAGGAATCACAATGACTAAGATTAACTAAATTAAAATATGCCATAATAAAGAAGGTGAAAAGCAGTTTAGCCGACCTAAAAAATGTTGAGTTGAGTCGTGCAGTAAAAACACTGGAGATAATTCTTTTGGATAATTACTCTTTTTAAAGAGTAATTTCTTTTGGTAGCAGCCATTTATTCAAGAAATCTGTAGTCTAACAAGATGAAAAGGCATAATAATAATAATAATAATTTTTTTAAATTCTTGCTTATCATAATCATTTTCAATATATTTTGTTGTAATAATTAACAATAAGAAGAAATTGAGATGAGACATGCAGAAAAAATATTGTATTCTTATACTTCTATATAACAGCCATTAATCAAGAATGAAATCAGTAGCCTAATATTTAAAATAGAGCAAAACAAAGATAAAAATGCACTAGTGATTTTATTTCTTATTCTAGTACTATTTTAATCACAGCACTGAATATTATAGTATTATTATTAACATTAAAATATTTATACATATGATACAACAAGAAATAAAACAATAATTAAAAGCCAGTTTGGCATATTGGTTATCAGGCAATTTAAACGTAAAACTCAATATCTGCTTTGGTCTTAAAAATGCAATACCTTCCAATAATATAACACTGTCCCAAGTTAATAATTTTGAGATATCTTATCCTTTTCAACATTTCTTTTCTCATCTCAGCGGTGGAGACAGCCTTGCTTTTCACCATTCATCTCATTTATATTCAGAAGAGAGGAAAATGTGACAGTAATTCGTGAAATCACTCTCAACCATGCAGAGGTGGTGGCTGAAATAAGAAAAGCAGAATACAGGCAGCGGGAACGCAGCGGATCTCTGTCTGGCTGTCATGACGTGAGAAAAGATAATGCTCCTGTCTGAGAACAGCTTACTGCACTGCTCTTTTCTCACTACCAAAATAGTCACTTTTAACTTTTCTTCTAAAGAATAAAAGAGGAAAATTAATCGAATTGCAGAATGATCAGATGAAGAAAGATAGCTAGCTGGTTTAATGCTCCAACATGTAAAAACCTCTGAAAGGTCTAATATTGTTAGTGAACAGTTAACTGTGTAAAATCAACACATCTGTGGGAGTGTCAAGACCAAATCCACTGACTTGGGAAAACCGAAAAGAAATGTTTTCTCCATGCACAGAGCATTTAAACGTATACTCTGTGTGTTTACACTTTCATAAAACTGGCATATGATCAGTTATCAGCCAAAACGGTGCATTCTTATGGACATCAGAGCATATTTTGAGCATAGGTTGCATTGTCTTTTCCCAGATCAGTGGATCTGACCCCGGTCATGGAGATTCGCCCCTTTCCCAGAGGTTCATGCCCGTATATCTACATAGGCAAGGGTGGGTTAGGGTACAGCAGGCAGATTAAAACAGTCATGTGTCATTTTCACCAGGACAAACTACATCCTCTCTGTATTTGAGCAGGCACAACTCTGAACGTACCTGTTTTTCCCTTGGGGCCGTGCTAACTGCCATCAGAACAGAAGAGGAAAGAGGGAAGGGACAGAAAACCACAATGATAATAATTATAATAATTTAAAATAAAAAGAAAACAGAGAAAGAAAAGATAGGACACCAGTTAGAAACCAAACAGACGACAGAGAAGAAATGAGAAATGATTGGCATATTCACCACAGAAGCAGAGGAGGAATGACGACCAGCATGCAGATCAATTTAAATGGCACATTTGTAGTTGATTCAAAGTTAAAAGCACACCAAAATGACTTCCTTTTTTGCTTTCTTACCTTTGAAACCTAAAAAAAAAAAATCACTTGAAAAGTACCCCTAATTCTATGACCTGGACTCAATTACTGAGGATAAAACAACTGTGCTTCAGCTAAAATCCACAGGAAGGCAAATCCGTTTGAAAAAATACTGACAATCACTGCTATTGTAAAGCTGTATGTAGGGCTGCAACTACTAATCGTTAATAATCAATAATGAAATTCAGTTGTGGCTTGTTTTAAACCTGAAAAAGCAAAGCACAGCTGATCATTAGATGTCAACTAATTGTTAAGTCAAAATCACTGCCAAACAGCAGATTTTGTTGTTATAATTCACTCCAGGGATACTCAAATCATATCATTCATGGGACACTTTTAGAAAATTCAGGGTGTACAGAAGCCTGTGAATAAATAACCAGGCAATCCTTGATATTCATTTGGTCCAAGTATTGACTAAAGTATAAACCAAACCTATGTTAAACTAGCAGTTTTTTTTTATCAAAACTGTCATTAAGGGAGAGTTCACACAAAATGAAAATTACCCAATGATTTACTGACCCTCAAGCCATCCTAGTTGTATATGACTTTCTTCTTTCAAATGAACACAATCAGAGTTATATTAAAATATGTCCTTGGCTCTTCCAAGCTTTATAATGGCAGTGAATGGGGGTCGAGTTTTTGAAGCCATCCATCATAAAAAGTGCTCCACACGCCTCCGGGAGGTAAAAAGGCCTTCTGAAGTGAATCAATGCATTTGTGTAAAAAATATATCCATATTTAAAACTTTATAAATTGTAATCTCTAGCTTCCGCTAACTGTCGTACACGTTCACGAGATAGTGGCGCTCCAGCGGATGAAATGGAATAAAATGAACAGATGTATTCTTCTGTATTTAAAACTAGAGCAGAGACTTGGTTCCATCCATCGGTTGTTGATTGGTCACGGATTGTATACAGATCTATAGGCAGATCTGAATGAGAGCTTGAAGTTGATTGTAAAAAAGGGTCTGGTTTTAAAAGGACTAAATTTTGGACAAGTCTGAGATGCTTCGTCAGACAGACGCCTGACCAAAATTACAAGGTCAAAAGTATTTAAAAATTAAACATGCAAACAATTCACAGGAATATCAGAAACATGAATTTAGAAAATAGATAAGTTGAACTCTCAATTAAAGCTGACTTAAAATTAAAATAAGATTGATATATGAGCTTGCAACTATTTAATTCACAAGTAAAGATATTCATATCAAATTCACTATAGATCATGTGTAAAGTCAAGAACAATGCTTATATTAGATTCAGAGGTTTACAAATACAATGAAACACAGAGATGAAGGCAAACTCAGTCCGGTTACACATTAAAGAAAAAAAAAACTATTAATAATAAGCAAATAATTAAAACAATTAATTGTAATCTAAATGTATGTTTCACACTGTCTAAACTGCAAGCAACAAAATGAACTGCATTACAATGATCAAGATTGGAAGAGGGCAGTAGTGAGATAAAACTAAAAGCTCCCATTAAAAGCGTTCAGACAGTTTGATTACAGAGGGAGTGATGTAGTTTTGTCTGCACAGACACGCAGCTGACTTTCTAAATAACTCTGGATTGCAGTGGCGGACCACTCATAGTCTCACTGATGTGCAGTAGACCTGCCTTTGAGTATCCCTGGTTTATGTCATTGTATGCTGTTCATCATTTTATATGAAGATAATGTATAATGGTTCTTTATATATTGTCTATTTTAATATTGAATGTATTTATTATGCAAGCATTAAATGAGTCATACATGAGTCTGAAGGAAGTGTTATGTAAGTCTCATGTGTTGCTAAGGTGAGTTTCAGGTGAGCCTGATGTGAGTCACACGCTTAAAAATAAAGAACTGTACCGGAGGAGCCAGAAGGGGGCGGAGCTCCAGCCTTCTGCCATAACGTGGCCTCTGCCGCCAGTCGTCTCACATACAACTCATTCACATCCAGCAGGATATTCTCTGGCTTTATGTCTGTGTGGATGATCTTGCATTTCGTGTGCAAGTAATCCAAGCCCTCGAGAACCTGGAGGAGAGAAATAAGACACGTATGCATCAGTCCCATGCTTTTGATGGAGCTGCAATGTGTATACCATATACTGGTAAAAACAAGTCTGAGAAATTGCTGCTCCTATTTGACTGGACATTTTTTATGTCAATATGGATGTAAAACAGACCCACCTGTCGAAGAATGCTCTTCACACAGACCATAGGCAACCCCATGTAGTTGGATTTGATGATCCATTTCAACAGCTGGTGACCGAGCACCTCTAGTACCATACACACATCTGAGAGGTCAAGGAGTCAAGGACAGAGTCTGTGATTAATAAACCACAAAAAGACTGAAATATGTCAACATGTTCCACATGTCCCAAAGCAAGTGAGCGTCGCAGTTTCGTCTAGCATAGATACTCAATCGCCGGTAATACTCATGGTGTTTTCAGGTGGTGTTTTTCATCATTTCATTTGATAATAACATAAAATAAAAGTTACATTCTGATGAAATATTATAAAAAAAGGTATTTTTTTAAAATCACTAATTGTGCACAATAAGAATAAGAACATGTATTAAAATGTAAATGAGGGTCAATACTGACTTCGCAGATGAAACGTATAACAGAGGTGCAAAAACATGAGCATGTGATGCAAGCAGTGAAGGATACGAACACCATTGACACCAGAGATCTTAAAGTCATCAATGAGCTGAACTATCCGCTCTCGTTTGGGGTCTGTGGGGTCGCTGTCTCGCACCTGAGGAAAAATTCTGTCAGGATATATATATATTTGTTTTCAAATTTTAAATCAAAAATGCTAATGTATTCAGTCCTCAGACTTACACATCTCAGTAGTTTAATCTCGTCCAGTGCAGTCTCAGTGTAGTGCTGGGCACTTTTAACCACTTTCAGTGCCACAAACCGTTTCCGCCTACAAGACAAATGTCATATAATGTTGAATTCATACAGTCCAATCCATACATGACTAGCTGGCTGACTATCCATAATCTGACATCGGCTTACATCTCAATATTTAAAGATTGTGCATCTAGTTCCAGCAGTTTAATCTCAGGGATTAGGATTCATGTACGTCCCAGCATGTAAAGTACTCACTGTAGATCCCAGCACAGCCATACAGTGGAGAAATGACCCCATCCCAGTTTCCTGACCACATGATATCTGCCATTAAACAGGTCTCCAATCTTCACTGGATAATACCCTCCTGAAAAAATAAAATATTGTTACATAACGTACATTTAAGCAGTCATTATCACTCACTATTGCTGCATTAATGAAGCATACATAGCAGATATTTTACAGCAGCTTCAAATGTAGGTCATCAGATCAGAATTCAGAGACAGAACTATTTGTTTTGCAATATTAGTTTTATAATAACATACTGCTCTAAATATTTTGTTTCATTAAGTGAAGCTGTTTTGCAGGGTTATTATCGTTAATTAAAACAAACTTTTAACAACATTTTCGTTAACTGAAATAAATATGAAATAAAATATTAATATTAGATGAAAATTGTAAACTAAACGAATATATTTAAATGCTACCCTCCACTAAAATTACTAATTGGAAATAATACAATAAAAACTAAAACTGAAATACAAATAAATTAAACCTTAATAATAATACTTAAAAATGACAAAATCATATAACAAAATTACTAAAAACTATACTGAAATTAATAAGATAACTGAAAATACAAAATTAATTCAAAATATTAATAAAAACTATAAAAGTTTATAAATAATACTAGAATAACACTGTTTTGCAGCGATACCAGATTTATTTTTTGTTATGAATAATTAATTTTTTGTGTCAATAATGTTCCAAATAAAAATAGAAAATTGTAAAATGACTGGAAAGTAGTTAACAGGCATTATAAAACGGTTATGTAATATTTTTTTATATTTTATTAATTCTTCAGCAAAATGAACGGTGATGAGATACACATCAGTTACTGTGACTTATATCACAGTGTATATATATTTTTCCACAGTAAGTATTGGTGATACCGCCTCTTTAAGTTGAACAACTTTATATTAAAGGATAAATTATAGTCAGCTATAAAGCAAATATTAACTTAAAACCAATTTCTTATGATCATAATTATCCTACCTTTACAGTAATCTGACGGATTCTCTTGTTCCTCATCATCTGACCCAAGTAATTCTGCTGGAGGCGGGGAAAAGTCTGGAGGGGGAGGGCTTAGAGCTTGTGGTGGGGTCGTCTGATTGGCCGGGGTCTGTGGAGTAGGAGGAGTCGTGGAGAGTACTAAAGGTAGAGCTAGTGAAGGTGCTATGGAAGTGGAAGGTGTGTCTGGAGACGAGAGGACGCTGGGTGAGGGAGCCACTGTGATGGGAATGGAGTGAGGGATGGGGGCCGGAGGCTGCAGGTCTGGAGGGCTCTGGGAAAGGTTTAACGGGGGCGTCGGGGGCGACTCTGGAGGGGTGGCGGGTCTGTGGATGGTGAGGATGTGACACAGTTCATCGGAGGAGGGGATCTGGGGTCTGTAGAGCAGTAAATAAAAGAAAAAGGGATGTTTAAATACAACATCTGCTGGTTGATATCCTGTGCGAAAGAACATTCTTCTTCAAAACGCCACTTGTCTGTTGAGCAGAATGATACTATTTTTAATCAAGATTCGCTGATGACAACTCCATAAATAATAAATCAACAGCTACTACTTTTCATAAGCAATCTCCAGCTGTGACTTTCATATCTAGGGCTTATGATTTCACTCAAAGCACATAGATTTCAACCATCTTTGTGAATCAAAACATCAATGAACCATCTTAATATAAAGCCGCTCTGTGTCTCAGTTTATCTAGCTTTTATTAAACAGCCAATAAGTACATCTAAAAGGGGTTTGCAACAGTGGCCAACCAATATGTGTTTTCTTGACGCTGATATCTAGAGAGCAGGGTTGCCAATAGAATGGCTAACATAAACATATAATGTGTTATGCACACACTGTAATGCACAAGAACATTCAGACATCAAGGAACACAGAATGCGGTTCATACCGATTGTGATTATATGTGACCCTGGAGCACAAAACCAGTCATAAGTAGCACGAATATATTTGTAGCAATAGCCAACAATACACTTTAAATGCCATTCTTTTATGCCAAAAATCATTAGGATATTAAGTAAAGATCATGTTCCATGAAGATATTTTGTAAATTTCCTTCCGTAAATATATCAAAACTTTTGATTAGTAATATGCACTGCTAAGAAATTCATTTGGACAACTTTAAAGGCGATTTTCTCAATATTTTGTCTTATCCTAACAAACCATACATCAATGGAAAGAGCTTATTTATTCAGCTTTCAGATGATGTATAGATCTCAATTTCACAAAATTGACCCTCATGACTGGTTTTGTGGTCCATGGTAACATATATAATAATATTTTTTCTATATTTAGTTACTTAATTTTTAGGCACATTTCTTATTAGTCACATACCAAAAAATAAAAAAAGTTGAAAAATTCTAAAATTACATTTTATTATAATATAATATATACATATAAATATATTATATATATATATATATATATAATATTTACATATGAAATGTAAATTCTCACGTTTTTTTCTTACCTTAGAGAAGAAATTATACGTCATAGTTTTTCAGCATTTCCATCAACATATCAGTCTGACCTCAGCAAACATTGCATTGTCTCATTTAATTTTTATTACCCAAAAGTGTCAAGGCTTAGACTGGTTTAGGATGACAGTGCTGGAGAAATACATCAGGTTTTTTTGTGATTAGTTCACTAACTGAATACCTTTGACTCACTATTGATTGGATGCTGCACATTTTACTGACACCTAATAATTTTTGGAAAATAAAAATGCATATTCACACAATATTTACTCAAAATAAATTAACACATATTTGAAAACATTTTTGAATATTGTCTGAATAATCAATCTGATATTTCTCTATCAATAAAATAGTATAAATACAACACATTATTATTCAATATTCATGAAAATTACTGATAATTGTAGTGCAATATTAAAAGCGTGTCATTTTCTGCCAGTGTTACATGACATAAACCGTAATGAAAGCTGATGGTGTACAATGTACGATGAATATGATACCAAGAGCACGTGATACATACACATCTGCTCCACACATCTTCATGCTATTCTGGCCTACTTCTGAAATTTTGTATCACAGCACTGCTAATGTAATTTAATCACTTGCATTTCTCCTTATTTGACCATATCCGGTTTTTTACTACAGTTCAGTGTGTACTAAATGAATAAATGTGGAAAAATCAGAATTTAGGATAATATCTGGTGCACAATCTGTGGTTTTTATCCATGATGCACGTATGTGCAATATGTACCTAATGTGTATTGTCACGATTTTTCCATGGATGTGTTAAAATAGGTCCCACATGCATGGACTGGGAGGGAGGGCCATGAGTCAATATGCTTATCTGGAGAAGTGACTCCCATGGCCACCCTCCTATATATTTTTAGCAGCATCTCACAGAGCAGAAACCCAGATCTGGATCCTGCCCAGTTAGACACACTCACCCCAGCTCCAAACTAGAGATCTCCACTGCTGCTGCCGCTGCTTTGCGGTGCTTCTTGTTTTTCTTCTTCTGTTTTTTGCCGTGGCTGTTCTGGGGAAGGCTGTTGTCGCTGCTGGATACTGCCATGCATTACAGAGAATATCATATAACATAATACATATTAGACATGTTGTTATAGGCACCCCCACCCCCAATTCACTATACATGAGCAACTAATGGGAGGACAATTCACCAACAAATCGAGGATATCTCATCGTCAACAGCCTATATGACTCTATTAATCCCATGCATTTATCAGTAACCAACCGAATAATTCCATCAATCAGTGTGAATCCAAACATTAAATCCTCTAAACGTGCTTACGCTTAGCTTAACCGCTAACACGGGCTCTAACGTTAGTCATCAAAACAAGCGTCATTTTAACCCTCCGACGAGCCGACATTGCTGTATTTATCCTCAACACACATAATACATCCACAGACACTAACATATTTAGGGCTGTTTGGCTGTTTTTTAATGAAAACACTCTCACCGTTCATCGATATCATCGGGACAGCTGTCACCTCACGCACATTCGCTTCAGTTGGTTCTGCGCATGCGCACTCCGACACAGCGCTGTATTGACAGCAGCTCGTGCGTTTGAAATGGGACTGCACGAGGACATCATATTTTCTGAACATTAGACATACTAAACGTCGAGCAAAATATATTTTTCCAACTAAGGCATTAAAGCGTTATCTTATTTCAAATTAGTGAAACAGAATACATGAAAATTGTCGTGTTTTTTTCTAATCTGAAGCCAGAAATTGTCACAATTTTCGTGAAAATTGTTCGGAATTTGAAAAAAACAAAACAATTATATTTGTTATTTCTGCTAATATGTCAGCCTGAATTTTATATTTTCATTTTTGGGTGAACTGCGGCCAGCCTGACAATGTCAAAAAAAATTTTTTTATAGATGTAGGCCTAGATGAGTTTGTTTCTTCATCAGAACAGATTTAGAGAGATTTATTAGGCTACATCACTTGCTCACCAATTAAGGGCATATAATTTAGTAGGGACACTAGGGACATGTCCCTACCAATATCCAGTGACTACTAAATTGTCTCTAGCAATAATTTTGATCAAACAATTAAATAGGCCTATATAATATGTATTAAGCATTGTTGTTGTATAGGCCGCATCTGAAATAGGTCATACCATTGATATTACCTGAGAAGTGAAAACTGTGTGCTTTCAAGGACGTACATTTATGGACAGAGTAAGAACTACTGAAGAGGATTAGGGATTAAACCATATCAAGATTAAAGTCGTTAAATTTTGAGAAAAAAGTCAAAATAAAATTGATAATAAACTCATTAAATTACCAGAAAAGAGTCATAAAATTTAGAGGGAAAAAAAAAAAAGTAAAAATAAAAAGTTGAGAATAAACTTGTTAAATTGCGAGAAAAAAAGTCTTTGCCTTAAACTTTTAATTTTTCTCAACTTTTTTTTTTTAGTGTAGGATAGTTTCCGTTTAGATCAACTTTGAATAAAGAAAAGAGAGGTTTAGAGCCAGATTTTTGTTTGTGTGTGTGAAATTTAGCTAGCAGGAAACACAAATTGTTATATTTTTTCTAGATTCTCTTTTGAACAGTTAAACAATCCAAAGAAAACATTTATAACAGAAAGAAAAGTCACAAAATGAGAACTGGATGAACAATAAAAAAATATGACCCAAATTTGAATGACATCCTCAGAAGACCATGAATCTCCAGCGATTACTAAATTGTCCCTAATAATTTTGATCAAATCATTAAATGTTTGTTGTCCGTCATTATGTCCCCATGCAATGCCAAATTCAAACCTATGCCCTAAACTCTTAAAAATGAAGGTGCTTCACGATGCCACAGAAGAATCCTTTTGTCTAAATGGTTCCATAAAGAACCTCTAACATCTGTTTCACAAAAGGTTCTTTGTGGCAAAAGAAGGTTCTTCAGATTATAAAAAGGTAATAAAGAGATGGTTCTAGACCCTTTGACTGAATGGTTCTTCTATAGCGTCACCGTAAAGAACCTTTTAAGCACCTTTATTTTTAAGAGTGTAGGTTCTGAAGCAAGAAACAGTGATATAATTTTCGTAAAAATGGTTCAGAATTTAAACAAAAATCATCCTTTTTTGGTATCGACGCCAACATGTCAGTTAAAAGTCATTCAGTTCACAGGACATGTATCCATCCATTTAATACTGTTCTGGACACTTTTGTTCTGCTGTCTACAAATATCTAAAACAGTAAACACAACATCTTCATTGTTAAAATTATAGCTTTATTTTTTCCAGATACAAATTTCACTCATTTCAACATTTTGGCTCCCAATTTCTCCTGAATGGAGAGAGTAAGTCTGTTGAAAAACAAAAAAAATCCAAACAAAAAGAACAAGTCCTCTTCACAATATGTACAGGCACATATACACAATTGTTAGCAAACTATACACAATACAAATACAAAAGAGTAAAGTCTTTAGACTGGGTTTAAGTTCTCTTTTAACCCCAACTTCATTAGAAAATTACCATATATTATTTTTTTTTTTACCCTTGTATAAAAGTTGTGTAAAACTCAGTGCCGGGCAAGGGCTCCATATACACCAACAATTCTCTAAACAATGGTCTGAATTGTTTATCTGCAAAGATACAAAGCCATATTCCACACAACTGCCAAAACAGGAAATCGCAAGACTGTACAAAAAGAAGGTTTTGCAGGATTCTCTTAGAGAAAACTGGACATAACAGGCGATTCTCCAAAAAAACCTCACCGTCAACGAAGCGCTACAATTACTTACAAACTCTCATGCATACACACACGCTTTCTTCTG
This sequence comes from Onychostoma macrolepis, assembly GCF_012432095.1. Lineage (NCBI taxonomy): Eukaryota > Metazoa > Chordata > Actinopteri > Cypriniformes > Cyprinidae > Onychostoma > Onychostoma macrolepis. Next base: position 24,343,095 of record NC_081162.1, read on the forward strand.
TGTTCTTATGAGAGTCATGCACTCATAACGCAGTCCATCGAGTGAACCTCTCATAAAGCACCCCAATCAGAAAATCCAATCAAATCTCAAGCATGCATCAGCCTATAATAATCAAAAAATACACCAAGAGGCCAAACACATTCAACAACAGGCTAATAAACATACACAGGATGAGCAAACTAATACGTTTCCCATTTTTAAAACACAACTCTGTGCATACATTAGTATGATGAAGCGTAATAGCTCAAAATTACATAAATAAATGCAGGAACAGGGAAGCCTTCAAAAATACATTTGAGATGTCCAGATAGCATCGAATTCATTATTTTAAGTTCTATACACAAAAGGGATTGTGTTAAAGCATATGACGTCAGCTTCATGATCAAACTACAAAAAAATTAGACATTGTGGGTGAGCCAAAATGTAAACACAAAGTGCTTCAGGCGAAAAACAAATCATGACCGTTTTAAGAAGCTAAATACAATTTAATTTACACAATCTTCACCTGTGACAACAAGGTGAATACAGATCGCTCCAGGAAATGAGCTGGTGGGGCAAACTAGAAATGATTGAGCTACACATGGGTTTATTCCGAATCCACTGAGATCGCCGGCTGTAATCCTGAGACGCGCTGCAGTCCAGAGACTAAAAGCCCCGTATGATCTTCACAACAGGCAACAGTTGTGCCGCAGTTCATCTTTTCCTCCATTTGGCAAGAAATGTCAAGCATGTTTACTTAAATCGGTAGACATTATAAAAAGTAACAAAGAAGGCACATTGGCGGTCATGTATAAATAAGCATTATTTACAATATAAGTTAGTTTTTATTCAGTGTCTGATGCACACAACTTTCAATCCGACTGCTGCTTTTCTAATCACTGGGACCAAGCGAATAAAGATGCTATTCTCCATTTGCCAACTCGAAATCCAATGACCCAAACTGTCCCAGTTTTGTGTCAATACCTCCCAAGAGACTGGCCAACCCAGCTGCATTGCGATTTCATTTGAGACTCAAAATGCTTGAGATTGAATCTTGAATTGTTCTTGCTTTTGCCATTAAATACAAAGCAGGCATTAGGAAATCAATGCCATTCACTGTAAGTGTGGGTGAATCTCACAAAACCTGCAAAGATCTGGGATTTATTTCATGCCTAAATCGAAAATTTAATTTGAATTGAAAGATGTTGTGCATTGCAACATCTTTATAAGATTTAAGAAGCAATTCAAAAGCCTATTACTGGAAAAAAAAACAATGATATATTAGTCGAAGCTTAAGAATAAGGTATATTGTGCAAAATATAATTTCTTAATTCTTTATCTGTTGATTTGGGAGTGAAATGTGACCCAGACCCATATTTTATAGAGATCTATCAGAAATCTGCTTGATGAAGTAATTAATCAGCTTATGGCACTACAAACCAAATTCAGATGATCACATTTAACAACTTTGAGAAATTCCAGATATTTGAGATACCAACAACAGCGGAAAACCTGAAAACTGTGACATTTTGTCTTTTTTTGCATGCACACCTAAAGCTACACAATAACGTGCACACAAATATTGTGCTCTTATAACTTATGGCACTTGTGTGCATAGACTTACTCTACAGTCCCTGTAAAAGCTTAATACTTGTTTTGATCTGCAATACTAATGTAGAAATGTTAGTATAAAAGGTTAACACCACACGTCCCAAGGACAGTCTATGAGTTTGGGCTTTGATTGTGGAGGAGTAGAACATTTCTAAACCTGGAACGAAATACTCCATGTACAGTAGAAGTAAAAAGTAAATGTGGGATTTGTCCGCAGTGCTGACATGACTGTACAGTTTCGTTGGTTCGTGGAAACAGAAATGGTATAAAATGTCTCAGCACGTCACAATATGTGAGAGCTGCTTCAGTAGTCTCATTAAAATAGTCTTGTGTCAGAATTTGAATTAGGTAAACTTCATATATACAACAGAGCCTTTCAGACAAACACATCACAATTAACCATGCACACACACACACTTCCCGTCAGTCAATACTCCTGTGAATCGTTCAACGCCTCAGTCTGAAAAGCAATCCTTCTCCAATAAAATTCCCATTAAGGTTTTATCGGAAAGAAAGTGATCATTACTTCATTTCTTGTTCCCTTTGTTAAGAATATGCAGGTTGTTTATGTGAACGGTTGTGGAAGCACACGAGTGTTTGGCGTAGTGGGTGCATTTCATCAGCCGATCACATGAGAAGACGTGATTATTGATGAGTTTAGACGACAAGGTGAAAGGTCAAAGCCTAAAGGTCAGTGACTTTATTCTCCACCAGGGCGGCGACCTGCTGAAGCCGATACGCCAGCTGCATCTTCTGACCCGCAGCGTCTTCTTCCAGAGACATGATAATCTGCATACAACACAATATAAAGGAGTATTTTAATTTGCTCTAGCACAAACATCATAAGAAGCTTATATCAATCCCATACTGACCTGATCGTAGTATTTGTTGATATACTTGTACAGCTCATGCAACGCCACCAAACTGTTCATCTCGGATGCAAAGCTCTAAAAACAGACAGTCATCATAATCTTAAAATAGAAGGTTTAAGTGTCCATGACAAAGAAAAGGAAAAACTTTTAAAAAGGAAGGAAAACCTTAATAAAAATGCAAAGCCTGCACATTTTCCTTATACTTAAAATTCATGCAAGTACAAAAAGTAAATATATTTTTAAAAAGGTAAGAAGTTTTTTAAATATCAAAGTATTCATTCCAAAAATTATTCATTTTAATTGTCACATAACACTGACATGGTGTTTTTACACTAATATCATGAATTATTAAATACATTTTGGAAATTGAATTGGAAACCACAAGACAATTACTTTAACAAATATCATTAATTAATTAAAAATAGAAATGTTAAATATTTTAAATTATCAATTAAAACAAATAATTAAAAAACACGCCACATGACTTAAATATCAAGTACTATTCTTTCAAAAATATTTTTTATTTTACAATTAATAATTAAAAAAAATGTATTTACAAAAATCATGTACTACTAATTAAATTATTAATTACACACCACATTTTATAACCTGATCAATAAATAAATAAATAATTCTATTTCAGAAATTAAAAACACTCATCACAAAAGAGGACTAATCAAGTCGCTGCATGTGTGAATTGCAAATTATGTGAATTGCAAATGTATGTTTGAATAAATTAAGAATGAATGAGTGTCAAGTCGCTGACCCTTAAACTTGACATTCAATCCCAGAATCTCAATGTAGTTAATACTTTTGGACCCTGCTGTGTGTTCAAACGTAAAATCACAGTTAGAATTTCATTTCGAATAGAATAAATTCAGTCTTACTCCTGACAGCTCTGTGAGGGTTGAATTCATTTCCTGGTAACAGCCGGACACAGCGTTATGAATATCACTGTAGTACCTGCAGGAGAGAAAGAAGCCTTATAGCACTGAATACCATGAACCTCCACTATCCATTTCAGTGCTAATAGGTCTGTTTGCAAAAGGCTGCACTGCTATATAAGGTTCAGATTTTCTCACCTCTCCACCAGCTGCTTGTACCGTGGGATTTCTCGGGCATACAACAGCTTATTCACTGGAGAATCCTGAAGGACAAGACACACGACAATGAGCTCTTCCACTGCTACAGCATCTTTAAGCTTTTTCTTATTTGCTTTTCTCCCTTTCCTACCCTTGTTCATCTTCTCGCTCTACATACACACTCTCACCATAATGAGGTCACAGCTAGAGAGGTCAAGAGGTTAATTGCGGTACTGACCCGGCCCACTTTGTGCTCGGATGTAGTGCAGGAATCAATGAAGGTTTGTGCGATAACGGAGAGGACGGCATCCACGCTATCCGTCACCTGCACGTCAAAGACAAACTGAGGATTCTTCAAGATGTTGACCCAGAAACGCAAAGGTAAGCTGCGAAAGACAAATGTGCACTTAAATGAACATTCAGTTTAATGAACAGAGAAACTCACACTTTCTGCCCAATGAATTTCCATGACCTTTCCAATCATTTGCAATTACCAAGTAAGGATTTCTAAAAATCCATTCAAATTCAGAATGATTAACTAATGAAACATCAAGACCAATTTCTGAACCAGTTTGACCAATTGATTGGGGGAAAAAAATTTACACAAAAGCAATGACTAGACCAAGAAATATTACAAAATTGAAATGTATAAAAGTGTATATTCACTATAGACATTTGAACATTTCACAAATTTCCTTACTTCATTATCTTATTATTATCTATGGCTTTCAACATTTAATCCATTGAAATTCAGACTGATTGAGTAATGAATTGTTCAAACCAATTAGTGAACAAGTTCAACCAATTGATTAGGGAAAAACAACTCAAAAGAATGATTTGCTAGCTTAGTAAGTTTTACACAAGAGCAATAACTAGGATAATTAAATATTTTCATGACCGTTCATGATATTTGCAAATATTTGTAATTACTGGATAAGGATCTTTAAAAATCATTCAAATGCAGACAAATTTGGTAATGAATGATTCAGAACGCTTTGACTGATTCACTGAAAAGAAATTATTCAAAAGTAATAATTCACTCACATGTTTTGCGAGAATGGTTTATTCTACAAAAGCAATATTTAGCAAATTAAATATTTTAGAGAGCTGCAACAAAAAATGTATGCATTTGTACTGTATGAAATGTATGAAAATTGTATTTCCACTGTTAATGAATTTCCATCATTTTATCAGGCATTTGAGATTTTTAAGATAAAAAAACAAAAAACACAAAAAAAAACAAAAAAACAAATACAACAAAAAAGCAATTCACTTAAAATTTTCTAATAGCCTTGTAAAACTTTATTAAAATGCTTCATTAAATAGTTTTACAGAACTAAGATATGTGTGAAATAGCACTGACCTGTTTGTTTTCCATATGTGAACGGTCTCTGGGTCTTCAATCCCGTGTTTTTCTGCCATGTCGTCCAGGAAGTCAAAGAAGAATCTGACAGCGATGGGTGGAGGCCGTTTCGTACTCAGTATGGCTACAAAGACATCATCTACAAACTTCTGCAGAGTGCCCTGAAGATACACATTTGTAAACACAAAGCAGCTTTCAATCACACTGACAGTCAGCAGCAGAAGACGGATCTCAAACAAACATGAGAAACAGCAGGATTTGTTTGATGTGGTGCGTGCTGTATTAAGGATGACATCTCACGTACCTTCATAGAAAGCAGTCGTGTAAGGTAGATCTCAGGAATGGCTTTTGCCCGCTCCCTCTCTCTCATGCTGCTCTTCCTATGTTTGGGGATCTCGGGGTCCTCGCTCGGCTTCACCAGATGCCACAGACGAAGACCTTCCTCCTCCTCTCCCTCCAGCATGGGAGTTTCTACAGCAGGACCAGATATCAAGAAGAAACTGGTCATTTTTTGCTTTCTGATGGTGAGTAATGAAGTGAATAGAGTGTAAAAGTGATGGGCCTTTACTTTTGATTGAGCAAAAAGTATTAAACTTACTCTCTCCAGTCTGATAGAACTGATTTACTCCAAGAGAACTCTGGGAACGAGGAATGAGAGCCACAGTGGCCCCATCAGGCACCTGATCAGAGATAAGAGAGAGAATTAGAGCTAAATCAATCAACCAAACAATCAACTAACAAAATCAATCACCTGACTCACAAAATGAACCAAAAAATAGTTTCATAAAATCAACCAAACAATCAACTCAGAAAAGTAAAAAAACAAACAAATAACAAATTCATGAAATCAATCATCCAATCAAATCAACTAAAATGAAGAAAAAAAAAAAATCAATCAACTCACAAAATCAGCTAACCATCTAACCAGGCAATCAATCAACCAACTAACCAGTCAATCTACTAAATCAAACCCACAAATCAACTAACCAACCCATCAGTCAACCAAATCAATCTGAATGAACTTGCATGCAAAACTCAAGACACAGTAAATATCCAGCTGTACCTTGTAGTGCTGTAAAGTGTTGATCCGTTTCCAGCGACCCTGAACGATGGCTGTGACATCGTCATCAGAAAGAGTCAGGTGACCCGCCTGGCCCGATCGCCACTCTGGAGGAAAACAATATATAAAACAAAGCTTTAACAAAAAACAGTTTTCTTTAAAATGAATGTAGTTATGACTAGTCTAGATACATCTAGCAAAACCGTACCAAGGTCCAGTGAGTCTGCAGCTGGTCTTTGAGAGTATGGTGCTCCTTTATAAATCTGGTCCAGGATTTTGTCTTTAACCTGAGTGATGGTGTCAGAGTCCAGAACTTTAACAGGACAGGGCTGGACCTCCACACCGCTCTTCACCAGCACAGTCAGAGTCTGAGAGAGAAACAAAAACTCTGTCTTGTTAGATTTATTCATTTAGGAGTTGTGTTTTGATAGCATTGAGATGGAAGTATCACGGAGACGCACCACTGAGCAGTAGTCAATGTCCTCTCTGAGCAGGTGGCTGTCGTTGAGAGTGCGTTTGGCTTTGCCCGTCACTGTATCCACTGGTCCTTTATCTACCTGGTATTTAATAGCCCTGTACAACTTGTAGAGAGGCTCACCAGCAACCTCCTGGTGAAAATACACCAAAGATCAATAAATATTTTATAGTTTTTAGATTATTATTTAATGAAACTATTTTAAAGAAAATAACAATAATAATTATATTTATTAAAATATATCTTGTAAATAATAAAATACATGATTGTTTTTCAAGAAGTAATATATATTTTAATTAAATTCTTATTCTTATTATTTAATTAAAACAATTTAATTAAAATGTTTATTGTGAAAAATATAATAATAATAATAATAATAACTTAAAATTACAAATAAAAACACTGATTTATTCTCATTATTCACTACTGGTCAAAGCAAATGCATAGAATTGAAGCCATCACATGCTCTGATACCTTGAGAAAAGAGTAGAGACAGATGGACATCCAGTTGGTCAGCATCTTCTCCACAACAGTCTCTGTCCTACAGATGACGACATGTGTGGAATATGACTTCAGATTAGATTTACTATAATCAGATCAGGACAGATCAGACAGCTTGTTGTTTTTTACATAAACACACGATGCACTCATTTGAAATTTATTTATTTCAGATGAGCTTGAACCTTGTTACATTATTTCTGTCTGGAGTCCTCGAGACCCCAGGTAAAACATCAATAGAAGCAATTCATTTTCATAAGCTAGGAATTTCTTATTAGTCTGCTTATTATTACTTATTGAATATAACCAAACAAACAAAGTTACAATACAGCATAATTAAATCATATTTCTGAACTACCACCTGCTTTGTGGTAAACTAGGAAGATAAGGTTTAAAATATATGTCTACCGGTTTTTTATGAGGACAAACATTACAATATGACTCTGGAGATAAATGTACATACATACATACTGTAAGTTGTTTGTGGTAAAATAACAATAATAAATGTATGCCAAATAAGTAAAAAGTTCATGTAAAATACCTGCGCAGCATGAGTTTGGGGTTTTTGGCCACGTATTGCTGCACTAGATCCCCCAGCAGGGTCTTCATGACATCCGTGAAGTATTCCAGCTTATCATGAAGGGCCATCGTGAGAAGAGACGCCACGTAACCTCTGTCCCTCTGCGAGAAACTCTGCTGCGCCTCCAGAGTATGAATGAACTAGAGAAACCCAGAGGAGAGTTTACCTGCATTAGTGCCATTAGATGTTGCCTAAAATGCACTACAAGAGCACACTAGTTTGACCAATTTCAATCAAACAGCTTGAGCTTTCAAAACACAGCAGGTGTAAAACATCTACAAAGCCTCAGACTGCGACAACAGATAAATATTTCAAATGCTGAAGTTCGACGCTGAAGTTTCTGCGCTGCTGCCTGACAGTTTGGCAGTTTAAATGCAGATAAAGCATCAAGGAAGAAGATAACGACTGAGATTTCCCCCAAAAATGATAATAAAAAACCCTCTCACCACTAAACAGGCATCCAGCTGCACTCAGTGCAAAATGAATATTACATTTGCTTTCTTTTTCATCTTTTGTTTACTCTTTGAGGTGAAATAGCAGCTCCAAAAACAGCCACTGACGTGCTGAATATGCCAGCGGCATAAACACAGTAATTACACTTTTCCTCTACAGGAAGCTAGTGCCGAGCTGACAGTGAAAACAAGGCTCTTCACTGACCCGTATAAGGAAGAGTCTGTTGTTGAGCAGGTTGTTGAGCTGACCCAGGCCCTGCTCCACCGTCTGTCTGCGAGAATCCGGCAAATCCAGATTCTGACTCAGTGGCGCACCCTTCTGGCCGGGGAAGAAAACACGCTCTGCGTATGTGCGGTAATCCAGAAAGGGGATGCCAGGACCACCAACGTCACTGCTCAAATCCATCATCTCTGTCATCAGATCTGGGGGGGCGGGAAGGAGTCAGTTTAATGGTGCATGTGACGGATATTGTTAATCAAAAAGTGTCTCTCAATTTGCATGAATAAAAAGTGCATGTCATTAGTGCAAGCTGTCATTTTCTTTTATTAGCAGTACAGCTTTTATTAGAAAGTACAGACTTTCAATAAAGTCTATAATATATATAATATCGATAGATACATATACACATATATACATATATATATACATATATATATATATATATATACACACACACACACACACACATATAGACAGACATTATAATTATATTATAGTTAAAACAAACTGTATGGATTAACAAAATGTTGCCATACCAGTGAACTCTTTCCTGCACTGGTCTCCAACATTTATCTCCAGAGTCTCCAGCTGCACCAGAACCTTTTTATAGTCTCTCAGAGCTTGTTTACTCTTCCGCCTTTAACAAACAGAGAGCGAGAGCAAACACAGGGTTAGAGCGCTACTCTCCACAAATGGATACCATTAGAATTCTCTGAGTGCTAGATGTGAGTTCACGGCTCATCGTCATGACGACAAGCCCAGAAGGGCGAGGAATCTGCCATTTGAATTCACTCTACCTGTACATGAGAATGATAACCAGCACGATGAGAACGACCACCGCGGCCCCCGCTGCCAGGCCGATCTGAGCTGCCAGAGGCACCGAGGAGTGTAAATCATTGTCATACTGCACTGGACCCAAGTCAAACGCCAGGCTTCCCATTAACACCTGAGTGAGACACACACATAGATGTTAGCATGTGATCGCAAAATGAAGACACTCACAAGTCTAAGCAGGTGTGATACAACACAGCACGCAGCAATAAATTACATCTTTTTAAAGAGACGGGTTCCAGGCCGCAGTCGGTAGTAAAAACCTCATTTTCACTGCAGAGAAAATTATTTTAACAATAACGTATAAACCATTCAAGACAGACCTACTATGAGCTCTGTGGCTGCTTAATGATGACATATACCTCTGAAGAGGACATAAGCCAATGCGATTTTAATTCATTTAAAAGTCATGATATTCACGTTATTTGCAATGCTTCATGGAAAGAGTTATGGATAAAATTATTTAATTATTTTATAATAATTATTTTCATGTTACGGCCAAATAAATGTTATACTACTTATACTATTTTGGCTAAACAATATAAAAAAATTAAACAATAAATTAAATAATATTTTAATGTTTTATTTATTAATAAATAAAATACAAAAACTATAAAGTACAAAAACTAAAATGATTTAAAAAGTGAATTTGATTTGAATTTAATTTGCTTTCAAAATAATTTTCATTATAATGTAGAGTATTAAATTATTTTATTGTGTGCTAAAAGTTATATTTAACAGGGTCATTATTAGTATTTTTCAAGATAAATGTTAAGTTAGTAACTTTAAAGGAATATGGCTATAATTCTGAATAAGTTTTTTGGAATCTCTGTGGAAAAACATTTTAAAAAACAAAGTTTGTGCTCTATTAAACATCAAGAACATTCTGATTGGCTGCGATTTTATCAATTCATGGAGTATTCACTTGGAAAAACTGTGTGATGCTCAAAACTTGTCATGTTACACTCAGCCAGACTGTATTTGACAACTGCATCAGAATAAAAAGAACTTTTGGTTATATTTAAAACTAAAAAAAAAAAAAAAACAAGCAATGTAACAACAAAAGCTGACACTGGATACAGACTGACCTTCAGTCTAGGTAAATCACTGTCGTCCAGGGCGAGAGGCTGTTCCTCAGGAGGTTCACAGTACAGGTGTGTGTTATCCAGAGTCTTGACGTCACACTCTTTGTCCCCTAGCCGGGCCACAACTTCCTCTCTGCTCATAGCCAGTGTCAGTCCCTTACCCTTCAGACACAAAACACACATCCTCAGTCACAGCAACCAAACTGCTGTTTTTGGTGAACAAGTGAACTTAAAGTGGAACCAAAACTATTAAAATATTTACTTAACTGAAATACAGCTGAAATAAAATAAAATATAACACATAATAATTTAATAAAATATAATACAATAAAATTTAGAAATGTTGCCTTGGCAGCTTAACTGAAATAAGTTTATTCCTTAAATAAGCACTGAAATGACTAACGGGAAATAAGTAAATATCAAAAAAAAATCATCAAAAATTTGTAATATTTAATAGTCGAACAAATGGAACAGTCATCTAATGAAGAGTTGAGAGCCAGAGATGTACAGTATATGTGTGTTTCAGTTAGTGCTGTCAAACGATTAATCGCGATCCAAAATAAAAGTTTTTGTTTACATAATATATGTGTATGTATTGTGTATATATAAATACACACACACATACAGCATAAATTTTGAAAATATTTACATGTATATGTTTATATTCATATAATTTATATCATATATAAATGTAACATTTTCCTTAAATATATACATGCATGTGTGTGTATTTATATATACACATAAATATACACAGTACACACACATATTATGTAAACAAAAACTTTTATTTTGGATGTGATTAATCGCGATTAATCGTTTAACAGCACTAGTTTCAGTTACATGCCATATAGTTTAATATAAAAAAATATATAGCGCAAATAAAAGCTTTAATTTTTAGTGTTTTTATGACGTTTCTGTACTTTTTTCTAAGGTTTTGTTCTTTTAATATAGGAACTGCTGTTGTTGAATAATCTGTGTTTATACAGGCTGTAGGTTCCTTTTTTTGCAATGGTTCATCATCCCAATTGAAGCGAATATAACAGGAATGGACGCTCACTCATATCACAAGAGTGAATACTACATTGTATCAACAGTGCAAGGGCATTATAGACAGCTTCATTTACTGGTTGACAATCAACAATACAGAATTACACAGAAATGCAAGCACCTCTACGGCCAGGACTCCTCCAGGTTTGAATCGGATGGGTGTTCCTCTCGACTCACTGTTGAGCTGGAATAAGTCTGGGTTTGGGTGGTACGTGAACGGCTTTTTCTTGATGGTGGGAAAGTCGATGTGCACATTGTCCATCTCGAACCACACTCGCACTATCCTGGATTTCGGCTCCACCGCAGGGCTCTTGCAAATCATCCTCTCCGAGGTCACGTTGGTGCACAAATCCTGAATCTGAAGACAGAAAGAAACATATGCACTACTGCACTGAGAACATTTCCTTTCATGTGCTTGGAGTGCGAACAAGTTCAGATTTAGTCAAGTAAATGATTAAACCGTCTCTAAATAAATATTTGAACCTGTGAGAATGAATCAAATGTATAAGTCCTGTTTGAATTAATTTTGAAAACCAATTTTGTGTTTGATATGTAAAATTGGTCGAAAAAATCTGTGAAATTAGTTTTCTGACTGTTTTACCATAACCAAGGGATTCCTGACAGAAACGTGGGTGTGTCGACGTCTTCTGACTTCTGATCTCTCTCTAGGCTCATAAGAGACTGACATCTTTGGCTGCTGAACGACATTCAGGTTTTGGCCAGTCACGTATATAAGACGCCCACCCCTAAATTTAAATGAAAATATTAGGGGGACATGATCTCATGATGTAGATGTAGAATAGATGAGATAACTATAACAATTTACATCTGTACGAGTTTCTTTCTTCAGTAGAACACAAAAGATGATGTTTTGAAGAATGTTGGTAACCAAACAGTTGATGGTGGCCATTGACTTGCATAGTATTTTTTCATATTATAGAAGTCAATGGTTACCAACATTCTTCAAAATATCTTCTTTTGTGCTCAAATAAAGAAACTCATACAGGGATGGAAGAGCATTAGGGTGAGTAAATGATGACAGAATTTTCATTTTTAAGTCAACTACAAGACTTGAGCGCACATACCCGTAGAAACTCTCTGTAGGTGTAGCATCAGTAATCACTGGGTCTTCCATATAGCTGAAAAGAACACCATTCAAAATCCTCTCTGCTTTTCCAAACACTACTTTGACTGGCACTCTTCCAGTTTGGTTGGAGTGACTGGTGCGACAAATCAGCCGTGTGTCACTCACTTCATTGCTTATAGAAAAAAAGAATAAGAAAACTTAAGACAAATGCGACTTGCAGCATCTTTTCAGTGAATTGCATTCACATTTTCTGTCAATAAACAGATGATATCAAGTGCTGCAGGGATGACATTTTTGTCGGCCAAACCCCATAAACGCGTTAACATTTTAGCACTTCTAGTTCCATTGTCGCAAAGTCAATGGATTTTGGAATAGGCTTTTAGTTAAATGCCTGAAAGAAGTCTGTGGTGAACACAAGTTCAGGATATTTTTATGTTTTATTCTACAACATAAAATACATCAATTATACCACACTTGTGATTTTTTAAAGTTTTAACTTTATTGAAAAAGGCAGTTGCAAACAAGTGGCTAAAATGTAATTGCAAAGTTTGTTGAGGACATGAAGAGTCATTGCACCGAACAGGTAAACTCATCTACTCACCAGTCCACTTTTACTGCCTTCTTGTGTTTATAATTGCGCTCTTGCAAAATACTCTAACTCCAATTTTCAGGATAAATGTTTGAAAAACAGTGTGGTTTGTCTATAGCCTTTTTACTTCTGCTGATTGTATTTAGGCTTCAAAATTCAAAAGTTGTGTTCATTTGTAAAGATAACCATGATTTACAAAACACGTAAGAAACAAACTTTTCTCACAGAGCTTATTTTCTACAATAATTCAAAACCCAATGGAAAAATCCAATTGGGTTTTTGTCAAGGGAGCCAAGGTGATGCTAACTTCTGGATTGGCCTATAAAATTACGTCAACACTGCAGTTCTCGCTTGGCGCTTACATGCGACAGGGCTTTGAGCCCAAGAAGGCCTCCAGGCCAGTGATTTGGTCGCTCCTTTGTTCTGTTCGTTGTCCCGTCAGGAGCTGCGACCCATGGACCGTTAGCATCGTGCCCCCAGCTAAAGGCCCTTTTTCTGGTACAATCCTGCTCAGCTGTGGATTCTGATATGAGAACGTCTGCTGGGACTCTCCTTTCTCTGAACCTCTGACGGTGATGATGACCGGTCCGGCTGTGACATTTGCGCTGGCCTGGAGCTCACACACAATACTGAAAACAAAACCAGAATTATGCACACATGAAATCTGATGCTAGCTTATCTTATTTGGTGCACTAAAACAGTCAATTTAACAGAGCAGTTGTACCTGGTGGAAATGCGATAGGCCTCGGGCAGAGGTGTGCAGGTCACCCCTGCCACAGTTACTCCTGCCTGGATGTCCTGGAAGCTCTGTCCCAGATTTGATCCCTGGATAGTCAGCAGGATGCCGCCCTCCAGTGGCCCAGTCAGCGGCTCGACCTGCCCACAGATAAAAGTTTGAGAAAATTACTCATTTAACATTTAATTGACTGTTTTCTAATACAATCTGGCACATTGAACTTACCACAAATTGTAACATGTACAAAACACACAGAGTGTCTTTTATAAATATGTGTTTGAAGACCAAAATTAGCACCCGCCAAGCGTTGTATGTGACTAATAGTTAGTTTGCAAAGTAAGTGAAATGACCATTTTTCAGTAAGAATAATAGGTTTAAATGGCAACGCAATAACAATAGTTTAAGCCTCAAAGCTTTTAAGTCTTTCAAAAGCTATGTGAGCGAATCAAATCAAAGAGACACTATGCCTAAATTTGTTTTGCAACTCCACACCAGGGATATTAGACCCAGTCTCTCCAGAAAATATCTATTTGGTCTGATACCCAAAACCAGTTAATCTCGCATTTTGTCTGATACCCAAAACTGTATTAACTGTCTTATATCAAGTCGACAGAGCAAGGCAGGGAAGAGCAGAAAGCGGGAAACAATATGATGATAAAAATAAACAGGGGTTAATGAATGAATTCTATTATGTTTTTTTAATGCTCAGTTGGACTTCACAACTGCTCAAATTGCTTCACATTATTCCATAAAACCCCAAAAAAACAAAAACATTCCATTATTTCTAAAAAGAAAACAAATCTTAAGATTAAATGAGCAGTGCAACAGAAAGGAAAATAATGAATATAAAATATGAAAAGTTATATAAAATGTTGTTATATACACGTGCATATAAAAATACAATACATAAAATAATAAATGTTGTTATATATGTATGTGTATAAAAAAATACAATTAATAAAATGACAAATGATTTAATGATCAATTATTTGAATAATTAAATGATTAAATATAAATCATTCAAGAAATGGTTGATTATGAATGATAATTAAAGAAAGAAAGCAAATTGAGAAAATAAAACAATACAAACGTATGGTTGTGCATTTGAAGCTACACACACAGACTGCTACTAAAAACACTCAAACTAGATCCTTTAGATCCTTCAACACAAACTGTACACTTACGAAAAGATCAGTGACTATTCTGACAGCTTTTGCCTTCACACTGACATTTATACATTCGGGAGAAGCTTTTATCCAAAAGTAATATGCTTTACCAATTCATGCATTTCCTGGGAATCAAACCCATGACTTTGATGTTTTGTGACAGCTGATACACTGATAGGTTTATGATTATGCAAATGAAATTTAAAACAGCTAAACAAAATTAGCTGTACAGTTTGCTACAAATACTCAAGATAAAAACTAAAGCTAAATGAATTCTATTGACTTGCCAACAAAATACACCTTTAAGGAAAAAACACAAAATAAGTTTCATGATTGGTGATAAATTCTCTCAATTCACCCACACAATGTAATTTTGGACCGTGCATGTGTGTACCTCAGTAATTAGAGGAGGAGGACAGGTGTCCATGGTTCCACTGGTGCAGGATTGGTTGTACACACAGCCGGGGGTTTCTTCGGCACACCACACACATCCATAATTGGCTGCGACCGCACGACACTGGCTGCAGTCGGACTGTCCCACTGAGCAGTTGTACAGCTGCACTGTTACACAGACACACACAGATCACAGTGAGCTCACAACCAACAGACACAAAACTGTTACTAGCTGCTTCAATGATTCACTTGTTGTGGGTGATTCACTGGATGTTAGACATGGAAGTTTATCTGTCTGTCTGTCTTTTTTTTTTTTTTTTAATTACTAGTATATACATATACATACACACTTTACAGAAAAGAAAACGAATTATATACATATAGCATAAAAAAGTTTAAAACAGTAATTTTAGTATTATTTATTTATATACACACACCATATATAATTAATAATACTTAAACAATTATATTTTAAATAATTAAATATTTGCTTTATGTTGGGGTCCTGATCATCCTCTGGGGTTTATTCTGTGATAACAAGATGGATGTACATTATCCCTTATATGCATTTTTCAAAAATATATATTTATTCACCATTTATTTTTTCAAAATGATATATTTTACATGCATTTAAGTCTAGCAAATTAGTAAGTACATTGATAACAATAAGAGTAAATTTGATGATTTTTGAAGATGCTCACTGGGCTGCCACTGAATGAAACATGCAGAAATGGTCATGGTACTCACAGCGGAGATGTGGTGCTGAGTCTATACGCTGCGTCCCCCATTGCAGATATACAGGAGCGGAATATTCAAACTGCTTTCCTGAGTAACGAAACTAAACACACACACAAAATCAATGTATAATCAGCCAGGTGCATGCAGACAAATTATGTGTGGCACCATCAACAAATCCATGTTTGAATTGCTATGTTTTTCTGGCTGGTGTCATAAATTACAACTATTATCAGTGCAGACGTCACATGCACAAGTCTATATTAACTGCAGCGGCTGTGGTGTAATTTGATGCTGAAATGAATAAATGGACGCTATTAATATCACCTGATGAGCGGCACACTTGAACACATGTGTCCCCGTCTCTTTTCTGAGGTCCAACGTGGCCGGCAAGCGCAGCTCCTGGCCTTCGATGACCAGCATGCAAGCATAATCTTTCTCATCCTGTTTAAAATATCACACGGCATGTCACACAATCAAACGCTAATCACAAGCCGTCTCCAACCCCCTTCCCCATTCCACATGCATTATCATAAATGAGTTCACCCAGACCCTCCTGAACCCCAGGGAGTAATGGCCTTTTAAAATGCACAGCCATGAAACGTCAAGGCCAACATATTGACTCAGGCACAATGGATGGGGTGGAATGATAAGCGGCAGATGAGCATCACCTCAAATATGTCCAGGTTTTTGCCCTGCAGAGAGAGCTCAGTGTCAAAGCCAACAGGAACCAGAGGGGAGCTCTGCAGGGCCCAGACGCAGGGGCAAGAGTCGGGCCCGCCGGGCGATGACTGCTCCTGTTCACACGCACACACAAAATGAGAAGCTCAGTGAGGGCAAGGGTTGGTCAGATAAAAAGAGAATTTTCAGTTTAATGCAAATGATCTGTGGAAGGTGCGGTGTGATTGAACGGACCAAATTTAGACATGAACATGATTTCTGCTACAGTGTTTTAAACAAACACTATAATTTTTCCCAAAATAGCCATGTAAATTAATCATGATGCCAAAAATTCCCAAAGAAAAATTTGTTTTTGGAAGAGTAAAAATTGGAAGAGGAACATGGTATATAATGTAAGTATTGTTATGTATATTGTAAAATATATATTGTTTAAATATATGATGTAAAAAGTTATTTTTACTATAGTAAATATGGTGCATAATACAAGTTTTACTGTAGTAAAATAACTATAGTCCCCTACAAAAGAAGTACTATGCTAAACCGTTGAAAATACTATGGTGCATTCAAATAAACCATGGTTCTGAATACCATGGTAGCGTAACCCACTATTGAAAATGTTTGGGATTTATTCCCGTTTTAGAAGAAAGAATTACTGATGACCTCCAAGTATAATAATAATCATTTATTTTGATCTTGAGAAAGAAATACAGATCACTATACATATGACAGGTCGTGACCTCGTTGACTGTCTGTAAGACTGTCTGTAATGGTTGCGTTTAGCGGTCAGGAGAGGGTAAAGCCCTGGGGGAGATAAGAGGGCGAACACTTACCCTGCTGTTATAGATGATGTGCTGACGAGGGCAGCTCTTAGCATGAGTGCAGAGCTCATCCTTCACACACCAATGACACGGCCATATACTGCTAACACACGCCATGCACCTGCAGCAGATCACATATGATATGATGAATGTGAAAACGTGTGTTATTAGAGGACTGTCAATACGTGGGGCCATATATAATTCTAGTCCATTTATAATGTTTGTCACGATTGCACCAAACATGGTCATATTGCAGCTTTTCACTCATTTGCCACCCTCTCGCTGAGACTCACTTAGAGTTAAAACAGGTCATGAAAGTATTTCACCCCAAAAGAAAAAAGAAAATTATATTTTGCGTAAAAAATAAGGACAACAAATGACTGTTTTTTTATTTTAATTAGCATGAAATTAAATGCAGCACAAATACTATCAGGATGTATAAGCACTCTTAAATTTAAATGTCATTATTTTTTAATGAGAATTAGATTTTTTTTTACATTCATTTGCTTAATTGCCAAGAAAGAGACGGCTTTATTTTCTTAAAGGCAAGACACTACAGGCAACAGCATTGTTTTTTGTTTTTAGGTACTGGATAATTTTTGGGCTACTTTGCTTCCATAGCATTCTTAAGACTCTCACAGTCTTATGTCAGACTAGTGGAAGAAGAAAGAACACATCCAAAATACACTTTTAAGTGTTTATTTTATTGCACTATTTGCGTCTGTAGATTGCAATTATAATACATATCTTTAAAGGTTGTTTTCTCAAAAAGAGTTTTTTTCCCCCCCTCCTGCACTGAGCCAGATATTTCCACTTCAGTAGCACTTACATACACCAAACTTAACACATTTTTATTCCTATCCATATTCTGAAGGTTTTCACAGAAGGGATTTTTATAGATCATTCACTTGATTTATATACCACTTTATTCCTAAAAATATGGTAAATTCTGTTCTGGCTGTTGACAGTAATTTCTGATTTATGGAGTTATAAAGAGAGATATCCAAAATCCACTCTGTAAAGATCTTTGACTGTAATATATCAACAAAATTAAACAAGGCTTAATCCAACGTTCAGATTTCTGTTCTGGAAATATATGCAAATTAGTGTTTACTTAATTAGATAATGCCTCATTTGCATATTTAAACAAAATCTCAAAACTTGTAATAGAAGAAAAAGTCTTAATGTACTGTGATTAATCAATTGAGGAAAGTATGGTGACAGTATTAGTTAAATTAACACTACTGACCTGTGGTGTCTTGCCTTGAGCAAAACACTTACTCAATTCTTTATTACAGGCTGTATGAGATTCACCTAAACAGGTTATGACTGGCTTTCCTTGCTCACTCTCATTCCACAGGACATTATTCAATTATCATCGATGTGTGAACATTTTAATAAGCAAAAGTTATTACGTCAAAGCGCTAAATATTTCTAAATGTTTTCGTAGGTTAGCTTCTGTAAAGGTGAACTGTTGTGTGGGTGCATGAACATAGTTCAACTACTTAAACTTGTGTGCATATGTGCTTACGGTGAGGTAGCGTTGAGCCGTCCGACTGCTTTACAGTCATAAAAAGTGATATTTGTATGCGTGATGGTCACGTCTCCAAACTTCAGTGCCATTTGAACAGATACGTGATCTACAAAAAAACAAATATCAGCAAATGACATAACCAACAATATTCAAAACTTCCTTTGTTTGACCTAGTTTTTCCACCTTGAAATGGGAGTACTCGTATTTAGTATTTAACATGGATTTAACCATCCCTGCACAGTAATCTTAAATGTACATCTACTGTATACACTAGAGAGATGCACAACTCATTGTCAGGATCTCTAAAAGCTTTAGTACATACTCCCGACGGATTGACATTTTCTAGTTGCACAGGAGATAAGCTAATACCCTACGTCAAAATAATCCCTGTAACCCAGATTCAACATCAGTAAAATCAACAGAAGTATCTTTAAATATCTGCAAATCCATGCCATCGCACATTCACAACATGCATGCAAACATATTCTAAGAAACTTGTTGTCGCTGCATGTGCTTGTGCAGTTAGATAAAACCATGATAGCCAGTTTCAGATTACCAAGAATAAAAAAAAAAAAAAAAAAATGTATTGTGAGTGTAACAGAAGCATGTTCTCTTGAAAAGAAATGGTTTGGGTTTCATTCCCCTCAGCTCAACAGTTGGTTGCTGGGATAAAACCGTCTTGGCAGTGCGATGGTGTCAGCGTGGCTCACCGTTGCCTGGCGGACTCGGGGGGAGCTGCTCTGGAGCCGGTGATTGACATGTGATTCTGTTCTCCATGACAACCGCAGGCTGAGCAGCCAAACTCCCAAAAGCGCAAGATAGAGACTCATCCTTTGACAAGACCGGCAACTGTAGAACTGTGAAAGAGACCTTGACAGCAGAGAAGAAAAAAAACAGATCAGACATTTAATGGCCATTTTAAGAATGTGCAAGGCCATGGTTGGTCTTGTGAATACTAATAAGAGATATTGTCAATACTTTTGTTTGGATGCTGGTGAGGTTTTTGTGCTTTGCTTGTTAAGACCAAGGTTTTCACTGTATGTAACCGTCTGTTAGTATTGCATAAGCTGAGATCTGCTGCTGACTGGTCAGTGCTCTAGCAAACCTACAATTTCTGATACCTTACAAGAATGTTACCGTGCAGTTGAAGACCTTGAGCACAGCGTATTGATGCATTTACAATTGAAGCAAGAATTTGAGATGGGGCATATCAAAATTCTCTTTAAAAAAAAAATCAAACATAAACAAGAGCCTTTTTGATGGCAGGGCAAACTTAAATATAATTAGCCATTTACTATTCTTAGTCAGATGCAAATGCACTCTATAAAGCATTTGATTCAAGAAACATTTTGGTGCAAGATGAGGCATCGATATTTTGGTCCATTCTCACAGAAGCAAAGCAATCTATATTTTCCCCATCAAAATGATAAGCTCTAATCTTAATGGCTGGCTTTATGCATTTTTCCAGGAGTCAGGATGCAACAAATATTTCTTAAGTAATAATTTGTCTATCCACACCAAAAGCAAAAATGCTCTGAAGAGGCACAATATGAGCTGAGCATATCTGATGTTTAAAATAGAGTAAAAATAGAGAGGACTTGGTTCAATGAGATTTCACTATGAAACACAGAAACTGACAAAATGTTGCTTTTTGCAGGATTTTTAAGAATAAAAACTCTGATAAAAATGGAAGAAATCGCTTTGATTGCTTTCTGCTTAGTCACATCATGCCCGGTTAGGCACTGTGTTACATGTCGGTCAGGGAGTCGCTTCCTGACTACATGTGGGCGGCTCTTGGCTAAAATAGGCTGCAGTGAAGACCTCAGACTATAATGTGGCAGCAGGGTGTGGGAGGTGATCTGGGACAAGGGTTTGTACCTGTGTCTGCTCTTCCCTGCTCTGGATGGAGGGTTTTAGACTCTCTATGGACACACACTGGCGGTCATGGCTGTAGCTCCAGATCCAGTGGTGAGGCTGAGCGTGCCGTGCACAGTCCATCTTCCTTGTGCATCTGATACACAAACAAACAATGAGATAAGGGTCTGCTGAAAGTTACAGAGGATATGAAAGCAATATGAAAAACTATAGAGGCCTCACAGAGATTTTGAGATATTTTATAAAAGCATCGTAGGTCAATGTCTAGGCAGGCAGTATTAAAAGAAAACAATGTTGTTCATGTTGTTCTGACCCTATTATTTTGTTAGAATGTCTGAGATTCTGTTTCTCATGTAACAAGAGTGGATTGCCATGTATGCAAAAAAAAAAAAAAAAAACATAAAACATAAAAAGCACTTAAAATATCAAAGTAAGCCCATATGACTCATTCACTATATTCCAATGTGAGGGCAGACCGAATTGATAGGATTCATGAGATATGAGAACTACAGCAGAGAGGACGATTATTTGTGAATTACTTGTGGTTACTGTTCATCTGTACCTCATAAAAAGTTTCCATATGCTATCAAAAGACTTGGAATATAGTGCACAAGTAGCACAGATGACTTTTAGGGTGCCGTTTTGTGCTTGTTTGATGCACTTTGGTGCTTATTGCAGTGCAAGTTACAATCCACTTTTGTTGTAGGGAAAACAGAAGCCTGGAGACTGAAAAGAAAGAAAGAAAATAATGTAGTATCAAAACTACATGAGGATGAACAGATGACAATTTAATTTTGGGGTAAACTAACTCTTTAAAAAGACAAATATACACCATTGTTCAAAGGTTTGTGGTCAGTAAGAGGTTTTTAATGTTTTTGAAAGAGGTCTCATTGTCATCAAGGCTGCGTTTATTAAATTAAAGATACAATAAAAACAGTAATACTGTGAAATTCAATTTAAAACAACCGTTTTCTGTAATGAATGTAATTTATTCCTGTGATGTCATTACTCTAGTGTCACATGATCCTTCAGAAATAAATTTTAATATGCTCATTTTTTCCTCAAGAAACATTTCTTATTATTATCAATGTTGAAAACAGCTGTGCCGCTTAATATTTTTGTGGAAACCGTGATGCATTTTTTTTTTTTTTCAGGATTCTTTGAAGTATAGAATGTTCAAAATAACTTTTGTAAAATTATAAATATTTTTACTGTCACTTTAAAACAATTTAATGCAACCTTGCTGAATAAAACGATTAATTTCTTACCGACCCCAAACCTTTGAATGGTAGTGTAGGATTAAATTATAGACTCCCTAACAAAAAGTGTCAATAAATAACCCAAAATAGTTGAACTGGTAATACAACTGCTGTTCTGTGGAAGCAGAAGTCGTTGAAGAAATTATGAATATCTAAAATGATCTATGTAAATGATCTCCATATGATTAAATGCGATGTTTATGTAAAGCGAGGGGTGCGGCCTGATGGGAAGGGAGTGTTGAAAGAGCATGCAGTGATGCGTAACAGCAGTCAGGTGAGCTCAAGTACCTGCCCTCCAGCAAACACCAGCCGCAGTAGGGATCTCTATTAGACAGACAGGAGTGGCAGTCTAAATGCTTCTCACACTGAGCGACATGGAGCTTTGTAACCTGAAACACACACACACACACACACACACACAAATCAGAGGCCGTTCTCGCATTGCAAAGTGATAAAACGCAAGAGGACGCAACTTTTGCATGAGCGAACAGTGTGAAAACAATCTCCGATTCTGATTGGCTGCCAAGACGAATCCACCGGCAATTACTCGACAATGCAAAAAAACAAAACCAGACTTTCATCTCGAGAAAAAATCTGTCATTCAAATGATGTTTGTCAAGTAAACGAGTAATCTCTCCTTTGAGAGCGCACATGTACCAGATGTCGTTTGTTTCAGTTACTAGCAGTTGAAAGGAAGTTGTTTGTCTCTCGTACCTTTCTTTCAGTTAATACGTAGACGTTCTGTTTGGTGGAGTCCAACAGCAGGTCAGCGTTAATGGGACTCTCAACATCCACCTCCACTGTGTCATATTTGGTACCGGTACCATTTGCATGCAAGAACACCTGCAATAAAAATAAAGGTACATGAAGCACAACTTTCCAAAACAAAGCACATGATTTAAGGTTTCACTTCAAAAACGCTGCAGGGCACATTATGCTCTTAAGTTGAATACTTACAATTAGCGGTTTATTCAAAAGCATGAACAAAAGCAAGCATCGCTAATCAACGCTTTCACATACACATGCATATACAAAAGACACACACGTTGGCCACAAAGCTCCAGTGAGTTGCAATCTCAGCAGGCCGGTGGGTTTTTCAGCATCTTATAGGCAGGGGAAGTGATACCGTGGGCTGTCTGTGATAAGTTCTGCCTGAGGAGAATTTTGGGCGGTAAACAAGCTGCTGTTTCAGAGTTTCGCCGTTAATATTTCATACAGCACCAGAGGGGATTGAAGGATGAAAAACTCCAAGTGCGGCTCCCACCACCCATATCAGCCGACCCAGAGCGCACCGCATGTGACCAACTCCCTTGGGATCGGTTCTCCCCAAGGCGCTTGCAATAAGCATTCAGAACATGTCCTCTCACGCTGATGAGGCAGCCGCTCGCGCACACACACACACATCCTCCTGTATGCACACACACTATCACACCACCTCCGGGCCAGACTGGGCCAGCCACGAGCCGTAAATACCCCACATTCCCAGATTGAAAGTAGGCAAAATTGGCAGATCAAAATATATTCGCCCTTAAAAATGCCAAAAATATACCGTGATAGAGCAAACTGAATGTGTTTCCCAAGTCTGAATGAATGTTGCACAAGGATCTTTTGCCTGAAGGATCTTAAAGGAATAGTTCATCCAAAAAAATAACAACGCAAACATTATTTAGTCATCCTTCTGTGGTTTATTCCAAGTCTTCTGAAGCCTTTAGCTGTTATTTACTAAAAAGTTGAACTGTATAACTTGGCATAAATTACTATTTCTGAACCTGAACTTAAACACCATTTCAGAGCTTTGCCAAAAAGAAAGATTTTCTGTAAATTATGACTTAAATTTAGCTTAATTTGGTCATAGGGACCACTTATTGCGCTCGACAGGTCTGTAGTCATGCAAAAAAAAAAAAAAAATCTGCATAAAGGTTCTTCAAAATTTCATTCTTTTCCACAGAAGGAATATAGTAATACAGGCTTTGGAATGGGATGGGCGAACTATTACTTTAACTGAAACCAAATCCTAGCGTGTCAAGTATAAGGGTTGCTCATTATGCATTTCTTTTCACCTTCCATGACTCATAAAATTAATTCTACACTATTCCACCTCTAAGACCACAGGAGTTTAAGACATGCATGTACTCTCTTGTCCATTTGCCTTAAATAGCAGATTAAATCCAACTGCAGGCTAACTGTGACGTCTTATGTTTTTCTGCTTTGAATGGTGATCTTCAAATACACTCACTTCCAGTGGCCTTGAACCGTAGGCCTCAAACAAAGGATACAAAAGTGTCCAAACTGCAATCCAATTTTGGCAGCAAAAACTCACTATAATACCTCCCCAAAACTTTGTCCTGATAAATAATGTAACACACTATCTGAACTCTGACTGAACCAACCGATTTTAATAACATAATATTACCATGCTGTAGGGTGGTTTGCTCATTACTGGAGAGTTAGTGCTTAATGACAGATTATGATTACTCCATGTGTTTGCTTTTCAATAAAAGGAGTCTTTAATGATGGTAAACAGCCTTTAAAATTCAGTTGTTCATGCTGATTTTTCCCATTATGCTTCAGTGATGGATGGTGGGTCTTTAATGGTTAAGGATTTGTGTTGCTAACACAACAATTGCAGGTTTTGTGCCATTAAAGCATGATGCAAGATGAAAAAACAGCATGTTTTGCATGGCCAATAATAGGTAATAGTAAGTCATACCTTGTGCAGCCTTCCATTTTTGTCTCCTAGCAGTACTATGGTGTGGCCAACTTCAGTTGCTGTTGTGACAGCAGTGATGGGAGGAGTCCAGGTGAAAGCGGGCATGGCCTCGAGAGCAACGGCGCTAGCGATGGGGCTGGGTGTGTGTTCACCTCCGCATGGGTACTCATTCAGAGAGTCCTGCACAACCCCAAAAATATTACATTACCTATATCCATCATCAAATATATTTAAATCACACACAGTTCATGATTATAACAGATGGAAAGTAATTAGGGATGGGAACAATCTGGAATTCAACAGTTTTCCTCTCTCTCTTCATATTAAATTCAAGCTGCAACCTCACAGCTTGGCTAAAACGTGATATTTTAGCACTTTAGAATCAATAGTGGTGCAGCAATGGTGCATGAAAACACTGTCAGTATGGTTTTAGTACGGTGCTCTGTCTGCATTAGTGGAAGAATGCAGACTGTAAACGGAGCCGAATGTCATGAAAACCACTCAGTTCCGGAATATTTATACATACCGGTTCTGAATAAGAACCCATTCTCGATTCCCAACCCATAAACTGATTATATGCCACCGCTGACAACTTAATTTCTGCCTACCTTTACTGACAGTGACAGTAGGGAGGAAAATATTGGGAGAGATGCAGTACATTAAACCACACTACCAGTCAAAAGTCTGGACACTTGAATCGTCAAAACCATCTGATTTAAATGCTTATGTTTGAATTCATTACATAGTTTTGAATATAAAACTGTACATTTATTAGATAAGTTTGACTGTAAAGTGAAAGAAAAGCTGCCAGTAAATGCCCAGCACACATTACTCCTTCAATAATTTTAAAAAGCATCCAAGGATGCATTAAGTTGGCTGAAAGATTTTCCGGAGTCTGCAGAGCTGGAATAAAGACAGCAAGATGCTCAAATACAAGAGCTGATTTTTTTTCTCATATATAGTTTTAATGACTTGATATGGAATAAGATATGAAACCTTAATAATAAATAACAAGTAGGTGTGAGCAAACTTTTGACTGGTAGTTTACATGCAATGGCATGCAAGTTTCTAATATATCCAACTTGGCTGTACTTGGAATTCAGTCAAACGATATATAAACAATTTAGGAATTAATGAATGTTAAATGTTTTGGAAATAATGAGGTTCGAGCTAATCACACAGACAGACAGCTGTGTGCCCACATGCTTACAATACTGAGACAAAAACCCTGAGAGACAACACATTATGAACAATTAATATCCAAAATGCAAGTAGAATATTAAATTGGATCTCTAAAAACTGGATGAGTACAAAGTTTCCAAAGTCAACTATGAACATTTGGATAGTGCCAGAAACATCCTGTCCTTGCTGTGTGCATAAAAATCAATACTAAAAAAGCTAAGCTGCTTTTATTATGGTGTCTGTCAAACCCAACCCATCATCTATCCATGGCTGGGAGTGATTTTTAGATGCACTCTCACTGGAGCCAGCAGTGGGTCTGTGTGTCCTGACCTAATGCTATTCTGGAATTGCAGCTGTCAGTGGACGGACAGACACAATACCTCAGCTTACAGACCAAGGGGAGTGGCCACACAGGACAGCGGAACAGTGGCACACAACTGAATCAAAGGAGGTCAAATATACAAACACCATACACACCTACTGCTTTGGAAACAAGATAATAGCCATCCATTCTGCAGTACTTCCTATGAATTATTGAGATGGCTATAACTGCTAAATTTGCAACATGAAATAAGAACTTCCTTAATAACCCATTCCAGGATATTGTGCACATAAGGAGAAATTTTGCTTTTTTCCATGCAATTAAATTAACTGAGAATGGAGCATTCAAACTTCAAAATGACCATAAAAGTACGATAAAAGTAATCAATATGAGTCCTGTGTTATATTCCAAGTCTTCTAAATATGATCATGTTGTGTGAGGATCAGACCAAAATGTAAGTCCCCATAAATTTCAATGCTTGGGGGAAAAAACAACATCTTTGGAATCTTTGGAACAAGTCACATCTTTGGAACAGTATAAAGTAAGTGTTTAAATTATTATGTACATGGTGACATGGTCTAAAACTGATTTGCATAATATCAGCAACTGCAGATTTTCTTTTGAACTTTTATGACAAGCTTATTAACAGACAGAAGTCATATGTTAGACACAGTGACACGTACACATTAAAAGTGGTAACAATATTGTGTCTTTGAGGTCAGAGGTTCAGTGGACTTCTGTGTGTGTCGGTCACTGGGGCGGTGAGCCCAGAGAGGATGTGGGTCAGCAGAACTCAAACCAGCTGCGGCGTTAAGCTGGATTTAACCACCTCCCAGAGGCTACACACACAGACACCACTCCTTTTCATTCCCAAGCTCATACTAATACACAATACCCGCTTCCACACTGCAACAGACACATGAATAGAACATTACCCAATCTCCATTAGTACCTCCTTCCCTCCCCTTCCTTCACTCTCAAACAAAACCTCTTTAGATTTCGCTCTTAGAAATTCTCCAGTACTCATTTGTCACACTTAAAACAAACCATAAACTACACAAACCACAGTATACCCAGAATTACAGTATAAAAACCCTATTTGCTACTACTTGTTTTGTTATGCTAAATGGCTATTACAGATAAATAAACTTTTGGTTGCATAAACATAAAATGTAAATACTCGCAGAGCAGAGATTTAGAATCAGCCCTGTAACATGCAGAAATCTGGGAGCTACCGCTGCATTTGTTATGCCGTGCGGATTAGCACTGGCGCAGGCATCTGGACGCTAATCTGTGTCAGCACTGAGGCAGCTGCCACTCGCCCAGACTTACACCCCTGTCGCAAAAAAGCCCCAGCTGACCCTGATCTGTCGCCAAGAAACCATACACCATGCTGTCTTACACGACCCAGCTAATGGGCTGATATCTTGTGGTTTCCCCTAGCTATATATTCCTACTTATCGCTCTTTAGCTGTGGATTTAACCCTCATTAAAAAGCCGCTACATTCATGGAGCCACTCCCTCCGTCTGCTAAAGTCAAGTCTTTTGAAGCCACGTTGAAGTAGGTGGGTATGACTGCCTGAGACTGGCAATATAAGCGGATACCTAAGTGGCAAAAAACAGCGTAAACCACTATCTCATTGGCTAATGTTGGAATTATGCTGCTATTTGGGGGTCTAAAGCGGAACTGATTGTGAATGGTGGAAGGGGTTTAGGGAACTACAGCCTGGAAAAAAAAAAAAGAGCAAAATTTAATTTTTGTTGGATCAGTTGGCACATCAAAGGCCCGTTGAGAACAACATGATGAATTTCAGTGGGATGTAATCCTCTTTAAGGAATGACAACAAACACAGGCCAACAACTTACCTGCGGGAGCTTCAGACAATTGGAGGACACTTCGTACTCTATATACGCCTCCTCCTTGTTATTGGCATCTTTGCCCTCCTGTGTATAACACAGTAGCTGGGCGCCATGCAGGGCTTTATCCAGCTCCTCCACCTTGTACACACAAAGAGCCGACCGGTCTGTGGGCGTGGGAGTCGATGCCTGCCCCATGGCCATAGCCACAAACAGCGTGGGTTGTTCGCGATGATAGCCAAGTACGGCTGCCTGTGCCAGATTGTATCCTCCACCGCAGGATAGCGGCACCTCCACATAAGAGTAGAAATTGGGGTCACCTGCACAGAGTCTTGAAACATACGTCCGATATTCTCGTTTGCCCCACACGTCGCGCCGAGAGAACACAAAATAGACATAGTTATTGTGGGGAAAAGCCTTCACAAAGTGGTTGTTGTATTCAGAGTAGCTACCGACAACCAGCTTTCCAAGTTCTTCATGGGAAAATACTGGTGCAGAGTGCCGGGCGACTGCGGTTAAGCGTCGCATCGTGATTGGCGGGATCCCACCAGGTCCTTTACTGGTGTAGCCCCGCCCAACAAGCATAAGCAGGACATCTTTCTGCTCCACCACCACACCAACCGTGGACACTCGAGGGTCGTTTGCTGCCACATACTGCGTGTCCACGGGGTTGTCGGTCTTGTATAGCACCTGAGAGACGTTCTTCAAGCTTCGCTTCTCGCAGATGCCCTGCAGGACCGTCCCGCACACAATCAGTCTGCGTTGTTCCCCTTCTTTGACCTCTTCCAGCAACAGAAGCTTGTTGGTGTTGTCTGTGGTTTCCGCCTGGGTGCAATCGGTGGGGTCAATTGGGGGTAGGCAGTCCGGGCTGTCCAGTTTAGGCCCCGTTTTGCCCCAGGAGAGCAGCTGCAAGTCTGGGGAGAGGTGATAGAGCACATTTACCGCCCCCACGTAGACGTGGCCCGAATGGGTGTCGAGCAGGAGGTGATTGAGGCGGGAGCCATTAAGGGTGATGAATGTAGGGGGGCTCTGAAGATGACTGGGGGCCAGAGGCAGTACCAGAGGCCACCACAAGATGGCGAGGAGCAGCAACAGGGGAGCAGCAGCTGGCATGGCACCCCCTCACCTGCTGAAAGAGATAGAGAAGAAGAAGAGAGGAAGAGAGAGAGTGCAGGTTGAAAAGAAGCATATGCATGAAGAAAGAGAATTCAGAATGGAGGGACAGGGTGAGAACATAAACAACAGGGAAAAAAGTTAGTCAGCGAAGTCAGAGATGTGGAGGCAATGTGCATGAGGAGAGTTATGGAAAGGAAGCGAAGATCCGGGAAAAGACAGTAAGGAAGAGGGAGAAGGGCATGGAAAGTTGAGTAACACATGAAAAAGGAAGGAAGAGAGTCAGAAGGCAAAGCAAGATAGTCAGTGTTAGCGGAAACCAGAGAGAGGAGGTGATTCAGATGGGTGATCGAGAGAGAAAGATAAAGATACAGAGAAAGAAAGGGAGTAAGAGAGGGGGGAAAAGAGAGAGAGAGAGAAGACAAATGTTAAGTTAACAGAAAAACACCACAGAGAATACCTACTGCTGCACATCACCATGCAGCACAAAGACTACAGGCTTCAAACACATTCTTTTGTTCTTCAAAGTCCTGCCACCTTCACACAGGCAGTGAAGGATGCTTGAGTGAGACTGCCAGGCTTTGGTCCAGTGCAATAAAAGACATGCGTCTGAGACCAAGAAACACGCAATAATACTGGAGTTTACTTCAGAAAAGTCAGAACACCAGCGCACGAGCGGCATACGCAAGAACGGTGGCTGATAAAACATACCAAAGTGCGCCAGATGCGGGTTCCTGTTATCATTAAGATCCTTTGCTGGTGTTTGCGTCAGCCTCTGGGTGTCTGACTCACTGTTTACTGGCCAATCCTGACTGCCGCAAGATGACATGAGAACACATGGAGTGTTCCTCGGAATTATCAAGATTTGAGATGGAGAGATAGAAGGAAAGAGAGGGAGATGGTAAGTGGGGAAACAGAAAGAGAGAGAGAGAGAGAGAGAAAGAAAGAGTGTGTGAAACTATGAGCGCGCTGATAAAAAGTAATAGACATGTGAAGAAGTTAGGTGCTAAATTATGCATGATGCCTGTAGCTGTTGCCTTTCTGGTTTTACTGATGAAACTGAGAAAACAGACACCGCTTTAATCAACCATTCGAAAGTCACGAGCGTCAGCTGTTACATTCAGTTATCAACCTCTGAACAAAACCGAGAGAAAATAAAGAATCATCTGATGCAATAACACCTAGATTTTCATTTTCTTCAGAAAACGCGTGGTGCATCCCATGCAGAACTCAATGCCATGATGCGTTACTATTGCATTATGCATTGCTATTGCTACATGGTCAGTTATATGTTTTTTATTTTTAACTTGTTGGCATGTAGTTGGCAGGATATTCTGGGTGGTTGCCAGGGTGTTAATATGCAATTGCTAAAGTTTTTAGCTTAATGTTATATGGCTGCTAGATGGCCCAAGACAAAAATCTACCCCAAACCTATATTCTTTCAAAAGAAAAAAATAATTTTTTTTTTTGGTTTTGTGGTTTGATCTGAGCTGGTCCAATTCTGCAACAACTTCCTCTATATACACATTAATTTGCTCTATTTTCAGAACTAAATTGAACTCCATAGCACAACTCTTCTCAACAAGACACACAATTTGAGCAATCATTCACATCCATAGCACAAGAAGTGCGAGATGAGTTACACGCTAAGGTGTAATATTTAGGGTTAGGAGTTCATTCAAATCCCTAAGCCCAAATATGAGCAATAGTAATAGTTATATGCTTGCCTTCAAGTCAAGTCTAGATAGAGGCTTGACTAATTTCTGCCAGTACGCCAAACACGATTCCATTTTTGAAGGAGAAAAAGTATCAGAGGACACCGAGTATCTGAGCAAGAAAGTTATAGAGGGAAAAGAAAGATTCATCTTTAATTCATATCACAGCAGCCAAGAAGTCTTGAGGGCCTAGTATATGAGAGATGAAGAGAAGGCGCAAAGGAGAGGAGGGGGAAAAAAATTCCAGAGAAGCTAAAGTCTATCAGTATGCATAACATTTTACCTCGTCTCCACCTTCAAAGGAATGGTGGGTAAGAAAAGGACAGTTTGACATGCTGCTGAGATTAGCCACTTCTTTTCAATTAGGCTTTGGATTGGAGAGTTCATGCGCCACCTTGTTTATGAAGGCTGAAAGCTGAACATCGCTTTGTATGGTGTCTCTTGTCTACCTAGCTTAAGGACTCATGCTATCCACGTTTAATGAACATGATCAAAAGGAACGAGCTCAGAGAGCCAACGGACCGCCAGATGATTTTTCTTATCCTTAGTCATGACCCGTTTCGTCAAGGTCTTGCACAACAGGATCTGGAAAAGCTAAATGATGCTGACTTGCATTCAGAGTGGAAAACACACTTTGATAATAAGCTGACATGTTTTAGATATTCCGCAGTCAGCAAAAAAGATTCAAGAGCACTTTTTCAAGTGGTCATATTATTAAAAATAAGTTCAATATAGACTATGATATTTTGATGTTAGGCAAACCAAAGTAATTACGAAAAGTCATGTTTGTGTTTTCCTCATTTTTGATTTATTTTTCTCATTTTTTTCTAAAACTGCACACAACCACCCAAGTTTAGTTCAACGGTCTATTAATTGACAGTTCTTTGCAGTTTTCCACATTTGTTTCTGACTACCTCTAAATGTAGTTTGACTTGTGCAGAATTCATCATGACAACGATGTCAGTCTATATAAATATCAACACCTATTCGGTTTTGAATGAACGTGAACAAAGCCAGTAAACAAAGTCTAGTAAATTTCTATATTTACATTTACGGCTGATGCTTTCTTCCAAACTGATGTACACTGCATTCAAGGTTGCATTGCCTGGGAATTGAATTCCTGCTGTTGTCATTGCTAGCACTCATGCTCCATTGTTTGACCTACAGGAACGCCTGTAAATCATAACAGAGGTCATTTATATATAGCAGTCTTAAAGGTACAGTTGCGAAAGCAGTCTGATGAGCTCTACAGTCAGAAAGAGGGTGGAAAATGCTTATGAAATTGTTGCACACCTCGTTTAAAATTGAGATAAAAAGTAGGATATCATACTGGTATCAAAAAGACCATGTGTAAATGCTACATGTATCAGTCTTACATGAATAAATCAGTGAGGCGTTCACAGCCCTAGAGCGTTTTAATAGCAAGAGGGTGTGTCGCCACCACCATATCCTCACCGAAAATCTAACCAGGAGTGGCAAACAGAAGCAGAACGGAGAGCTTGTGATTGAATCCCACCCAGGGTGCAACCATTCCTACACAGATCCACCTAACAGCAGCAGGCAGGGTGAGAATGGCACAGAACAAAAGTGTGCTAAAATGGAGCATGCAGGAGGTCTCTTATACTGTCAAAACAGGCAATTTCACAGCTTGAATTAGGTCGAGCTTTTGCAGCATCAGCATTCATCTCCATTTTTTTGACTTAAATGGTAATAACTGTTTCGGGGCATCATGGGAGCGAGTGAGAACACACTCCCTATTCACTAGGAAAGAGGAATAGCTACTGCCTTTGTGATGAGCAATGGAAAAAGCTTGGGATATATATTGGAGACGAGCTCTTCCTTACACACGCACACACAAAGAACTGGGACTTGACAAAGGGAGGAAAAAAAGGTTGGTTTCGCAGCAAACTATTGTAAAACCAGACAAATAGCTATTATACGTAATGCGTATCGCTAATAACAGCTTTTGCAATATGTAAACATGTTTTAAATAGGAGGTAGCATAGTTTATCACTCTGAAAGGTGCAAGCAATTTAGGGAGAGCCATTTCGATTGCAGGTTGACCTCTGACCCTTGCTGGAAGCGCTTGTGCCGCCCATTTCTTTAGTGTGTGTACATCCACAATCTCTGTAAACTTCCTCTCCTGCACAGCAGCATATTAAAACAAAGCACATACTTACTAGGTTGCTACGCTCACTCAACACTCATTACCTCCAGAAACAGACACGCTAGTAATTATAGCGTGCATGTGTGTCTAATTTCTTTGCCGAGTGCATAATACACAAAACACAATATCAGACACAAAGCTTAGTTACTACTACACATAATTCTTCCAGACAGACACACTTTCCACACACGCAAACCCCACAAAAAAATGAAGGACATCACACAAAGCATGCAACTGGCACATTCAAAAAAAAGTGAGCCTCTGTGTGTTAAAAAAATGAGAAGAGCTTCAGAGGCCAAGACTCCTCAATGGGGGTGAGCCAACAGACAGACATGCGAACCCCACCCATGCTGTGTGCTTGCGCTATCAGAGGAAGGAATCGCTTCGGCAGGCTTGACATCTGACAAAACGTCTCCCCTAATTTAAAGCACTGTCTGAACTGATGGAACAATTCTTAGTCTGGCTACAATTCTGGCTACAATAGTCTGGCTACAATTCTTATGTTCTGGTGGGCGTAACTACCATCGACCTTAAGGATGCATCCCTAAAGTATTCAGAAATGTCGACTGATCAATATTGATTTTTAAATGACTTCACAATTTCCCCCCCAAAACCGAATACTTGGTTCCATCCTTCAATCTAATGGAGCTTTAATGCAAAATTCTGCATGTACAAGCAGATGCATGTAAATTCATGAATGCTAATGACGCCCTTCTAGTAAAAGCTCGATAAAAATAAGCAAGTCATGACATTTTTGCCTAATTGGATCACCTTCTCAAGGTGTGAACTTCTCAGATGAGATGTTTGCTTCACATCTGAGTCTGTATGTGACACACAAAGAGGGCGTAGGTCGGGTGAGCGGTCACAGCAGGTGGCAGGGGCAGCAAGATTTTGAGTGGAAATTAACCTGGAAATCTGATGTGATACAAAGCATCTTGCGACATGCACCACTGCGTCTCGTCAGAACATCTCTCGTCATTTAAATGCATCTGAATTTATAAAGCATCTGAAAAGTGTCTGAATTCATAAGATAATGCAAGACCCAGCATGTAGTAAATTAATTGGATAGTCCACCCAAAAATATAAATTCTGTCAGCATTTACTCACCTTTATGTCGCACTAAACCTGCATGACCGATTTTATATTGCGGAACACAAAAGAAAACAATATAACACTTAACAATAAGCTCTCATTAGTTAATGCGTAACTAACATGAAATAACAATGATCAGTACATTTGCTACTGTATTTAGCTACAGCAGTTCATGTCAGCATGTCCATTACTTAATATTAACAGATACAACATTTGATTTCAATACTGTATTAGTAAATGTTGAAATCAACAGTAACTAAGATTAATAAATGCTTTAGAACTATTTCTCATTGTTACTAGTTCATGTTAATTAACGTAGCTAACTTATGTTAATAAATGGAACCTTACTGTAAGTGTTACCAAAGATATTTTGAAAACCAATAAAATTGGAGCCAGTATACTGACTTTCATTGTACGCTCTCAGAAAAAAAGGTACAAGAACTGGGGTGTCACTGGGGTGGTACCCTTTCAAAAGTTACTAATATGTACCATTTAGGTAATAATATGTAAACCTTAGTTACTGATATGTTCCTTTAAGGTACTAATATGCGCCATTTAGGGGTAAATAAGGTACAAAAGGTAGACCTTTTGAAAGGTTACTGCTCCATCGACAGCTTTTATACCTTTTGTCTGCGCATACTATATGAACCAAAAATGACACTTTTAAAATATCTTCCATGTTCTACAGATGATAGAAAGTCATGAGAGTTATTAAATGCTGACAGAATTATCATGTATCCCTTTAATTACCACATCCTTGCAAAAGCTCGATTAAAAAAGCAAGTCATTTTTGACTTAAGTTCTCATAAGGTAAGATTCACATTTGCGTCACGTCAAACAAAGCAGATCGGGCGCAGATTGGTGGGGTTGTCGCAGCAGGTGAGACTGTGCCATGCTAACGCAGGTGTCAGGGTGGAAATAAACCTGGAAATTCAGTACGAGACAAAGACAAAGCATCCCGCAACACGCATCATGTCTG
Organism: Onychostoma macrolepis; assembly: GCF_012432095.1. Taxonomy (NCBI): domain Eukaryota; kingdom Metazoa; phylum Chordata; class Actinopteri; order Cypriniformes; family Cyprinidae; genus Onychostoma; species Onychostoma macrolepis. The sequence continues at coordinate 24,378,263 of NC_081162.1, forward strand.
GTGGAGATGGGCACATCGCGGAGCTGCCGCTGATTATTACAGCGTTGGCTCTTTGAATACGTACCGAGAGTGAGAGTGACTGGGATTTACAAGTCTCTTTGATGCCAGGCATGAAAGTGTCAGCACACCAAGTGTGTGTGTGAGCGTGCAAGAGAGAGAGTTTGTGAGTGTGTGTGTGCCTGGGGTGTGCAGTGGTTAATCACCACCACTGTGCGGAGGGAGGGTGGGCAAGTTCTCATTTCCATACTCTACGCCCAAGCAGGAGGGGGTGATACTTTGGGAAATATGGAACTAGAGAGAGAGAAGGTGGGGAAAATTGAAAAAAAGAAGAGAAAGGCAAAAAACAACAGAGAACGCGTCTGGCTGTTTGAAGAACACAAAGCGGGAGTGTGATAAAATACACCGATTAGTAAAGTAACCTCGTGCATATTTCATCGCTGACAGTTGTATGCTACTCAGGCTCCTAATATTTTATAGAAAAGACTCGCCGCTTTGTATTTACTCAATCTTTTCTCCCTCCCGCCGCGCCAACTCAACTATCTTTATATCTCTGTTGCAATCTGTCCTCTGTTTCCAGCAAAGCCTCCTCTCCTCATCGCTGCTTTATACTCTCCAACTGAGCTCATGAATATTTCGCGCATATTTCACGCACGCTGCTAGATATCTGATATCATCAGGGCGTTTCGGCAAGGAGAGCAAGAGGTTAGCGGTGCTGTTTAAGTCCTGCAGGAATTTTTGCTGGAGAAAACACGGTTGCGGTCGAACTGAGTTAGGCAACCAATCATCTAAGGCTCCCTGTAATTATCACCTCTCTGAACAAACAAATATGATGACATCTTATTTTGATGGTAATGAGCCGTAATGGCCACAATGGGAGATATAATGATGCTCAAGCAAGCTTTTATCACAGACGAACTCTGTGAATCCGCAGGAAAATGACACGGAGTGGCTCTTTTGAATGCAACCTACAGGTAATCACAGTAAACCTTTTTTTAAAAAAGTGCCATTTCAATTTTACGCTGATTGAATTCAACAGTTCTGGCAGGTTAGAAAGGTGCACATCTATATTCATAAGCTGGATGAGTGTGAGAAGTGCGTCTACTCTCTGTGAATTTTAAAAACAGTTCTGGAACCATCAACCGTATGATGATGATTATTAGGTTTCACCCTCGGCTCTCATTTTCACACCGGCAGACTCTCACTTTGTGAGCGGCCCACACTGCTTTCATCACCACCTTGACAAGCATCTGCGTGCATAAAAATGCAACATTAATTATTTGATGGGGGCAGATAAACACGCTCACTCCAGTGAAACCGACAGGAAGGGAGCTGCCACTAAATTCATGGGCTACTTCATACATTACACACCCTATTTAATAGCTGTTTTAGAGGCTGAAAACAACAACAAAAAAAAACACAGCTGTATGTTTTGTCTGCCCAGCTCAGGGAGCATAATAATGACTTTGAATGAAGGTTCCCTAAAGCGTTTACAAGCCAAACATTTTACAAGATAAGGGCCGTCTTTGAAGAGGGAAAGAAAATGCAAATTCGCAGGAGTGCAATTTCAAATTAGAGACTAAAGGGAGGAAAAACTTGTTTGTGGGTGCCGGGTGCACGAAACAATAAAAGAATGTCAACACGAGCAGCAAATTACGCCCCCCATATGCTGAACGCAAGGTGAAAACCCACCACTCCTCAGGGACTAAAAGGGAGGAGGCGTTTAGAAAGGAGACAATGGAGTCATAACAACGGGGGGAGCGCGTGAAAAAAGAAAGAGAGGGTGAAAAGAGATGTTCGGGTTTCATGAAACTTGGTACGGCTCGCTGAAAAGACACAATCCCAAACGCGACTCCTAGAGTGGCACGCCACACCTCCCGGAGGAATAGTACAATAACCGCAAGCTGCTGATACAGAGGCTGGAAAACCACTGAGTAAATGTGTGATTAAACATCTAGTTATCTTCCAATTAAGCCTGAATACATTAGATCCACTCCACAACAGGTTAGTGTGGCATTTGAGGTCTTTGACTAGTCACCTTGGACTAATTGGAGTCCTGAGAATAGGATGTCAACGCAGCTGTCTGATAATGTTATTTCAGACTCATTGACATTCGTGTGATGTTATTTATCTACAGTGATAGACTAAATCAGTCCCATTAAAGTTTTATTAACAGAGCTGAATGAAAAGGATTTTTAAAAAAAATGAAAAGCATTAAAAAACAAAATGTAAGTTAGTCTAAAAATGTTTGCAAACTACATTTCAATAGCAGACACTTAAAAAAAATTTTTTTTTAAATAATGAAAACCATTTTGCTTTTCATGTTTCTTTTTTCTTTTCTATCAAAGTGAAGCTTGTTAGAGCTTGAAATAGAATGCAAGAGCAAAAATCAATGAATACTCTCAGAGGTCTGTCCCAGTCTGCAGGCAACCTTCTGAAAGGTTATAAAATATAAACAGAACATACTGACCAACGAGCAGAACACAAAGATGCATTATGTTCAGTGCTCTGATGGTAAGTTATGAAATACTAAATGAGATTCCTGTCAGGTAAATGAAAACAATACATTATTACTAATCACATTACTTAATTTAACCAACCCAAAAATCAAAAGAACTTCTCCAGTGACATTCACAATAACTTAATGTAACATAACCCAAAACATTACCCTCAAAAACGAAGTAATTTTTACGCACTTATTTGAATCTTTAAACAGCAAAAGATGAACACCGCGTGTTTCTGAAAGCATCTACAAATGAACAAATTCAGCGCTCAGTATCCAAAAACGCAAAAACACCCAAAAGTTTCTCAGCAAGCTGTGCTACTCACTTCATTCAGCGGCACTGCGTTTCATCCCCTTTGAAGTCAAAAGCGAAAGTCTTGTTAATTTTTAAAACGACAACACAAGCGTTTGAAAGTGAACCCGGTAAATCCCATTATGCGTGTGCTACATTGTTGTGAAGCGGCTCAGACTCCAGCGAGCAGCACGAGCAGCTCTGGGGGGAGTGGGCGGGGCTTTCCGAACGTCATGAAACAATTTCAATGAAGCGCGTGTGGAATAGGCGGGGCTTGACCTTACGTAGGGGAGGTACTACAGGTGAACAGATAGACAAAACATTTTTCTTTTATATTAGCATTTTAGTTTTCAGACATGACTGCCTTTTTGTTGATGAAGCAATAAAAAACATTTTATTTTATTATCTTATTTATAATGAATACATATAATTATTATTTGTATCAACATTACTGACTTTTCCCCTCAGTTTTTAATTGTGCTTATTGATATTCGTATTAATGTGTTTTCCTTTTCATTAAAGGTTCTCTAATTGATTTTTTAGGAGTAATCACAGACAATGACACCTTATTATCTGACAGATATCACTGAAATGATTATAATAATGAGTGATATTTAGCCAATTAGAAAATGTAATCAAAAACACTCTGTGCCCCTCAATCAATTCGAGGGCAGGAGGGCTTTTGTCTGAAGTTAGCAAAATGGCTGAAATGAAATCATTAACAGCTCCTTTAATAAAAATGTAACTTTTTAAGAAAGTGCAAACAGAACTTTTTTTTTTTTTTTGGCATTCTGATTTAATCTTAAAATATGCAAATTGGAATAATAAGTAAATAATAATACAAATCTGCATTTATTTAGTAAAACATTTGCATATGAACATGCATTTTTACAAAAACCCATTTAAGAATTATCTTTTAAAAGCAATATTTAAAATTAGTAGTCTGTGCGTGTGAAAATATATGAAACATCAGTATATTTCATAACATTACTAACCGTTTCATATATATATATATATATATATATATATATATATATATATATATATATAGAAAAAGATACTAAATTTTAAGGTAAGTGGTTGCAAACAATTTATTTTAGCTACATTTAAATAAAAAAATTGTGTTGAAAGTTAGTCAACTAAATTGGTTTATTTAAATGTAGCTCAAATAAATTGATTGCAAACACTTACCTTAAAAAAAAATGTGTAAAATTTAATGAATTTTCTTTTTTTTTTTTTTTTTTTTTTCTTTTTAAGTGTAGGCTGCCAACCAATTCTAAATGTAATTAATTTTTGTGCTATTTTAGCTTAAGCAACATGTTGTAGAGTCAAAATTAAATCCAACTAAAATTTTTAATCCACCCAAAATCATCACTTAAGCCTGCAGTACCTCCCCTTAATATTTAATGCTGGCATTCGGGCATGAACTGAAGCACGCTGCATTTAAAGCCGCATGTCGGGTGGATTTGGGGTGTTGTGGGGGGAGGCAGAGACACGCCTCTCCACGCCGCAGCTGGAGAGGGCAGATGGGGTTTGACACCAGTGTGTTTCTGTTGCACCGGGTTTTGACACAGATACTGTCGGGTTCACACAATACCAACTGAAATGAATGCAGATCTCTCAAACACACCGCCTTTAATAGATTCTACGCCATCCGCTGGGCTTCATTTGTCTAATGTCACCCGGCTGTGACATTTCCCACGGTGTCAACCTGCAAGTGCATTAAAAAAGGGATGCATTTTAAAAATACCAAGGGGAAAATCATAAGTGCAACATACACACATGCACCTTTCTACAAATTGCTTTAGCACCTTCTTTCCATCAAGAAGAAATCAACTAGAATCAGCTGTGATTCGAAACCAGGCCTTGTATAATTTTGTATTACATAACTTTAGTGCAGTACTGTATGTATGTATGCATGCATGCATGTGTGTGTGTATGTGTATGGACATAAATTTCTATAATGACAAGGGTATGACAGGTATTACAAGGAGAAGGTGACTTTTCAGGACATTACCCCATGTCCCCATTTTTCAAAACGCTTATAAATCACACAGAATGGAGTGTATTGAAAATCTGAAATAGCACAAAGTTTCCTTTGTAATTCCCTGAAAGAACTGGGTTTTGTCTTTATCCATTGCTATGAAATGCGCTAAAATTACAATAAAGTTGACTTACCAGTGTTATTTTGTATCACTGATTTACATAGTCTTTATTAATATTTTACATTTTTATATTTTCTGATTTAATTCAAATTTGTCACGTTTTAGTAATTTTGTATATTTTTATTTATTAATGTCTACATAGTTTTAATTCATTTTTATCTAAGAATTAGTTTGTTATTTCAGTATGTCAATTTAGTAAACTAAATAAAAATGAGAAATGTCTGATATAAAATAAAATATTCTTTTATTTATTTATGCATTTACATTTTTTGCATTCATTACAATTTTAAAAAGTTTTACTAATTTTATTGTCATTTATATTATTATTATTTTTTAATCTAGACATCTATCTGTTTTTTTAATTTCCGTTTTAGTTATTTTAGTACATGGAGTTAAACTAAAGAAATGTAATGTTTACATTTTTTATATCTTGTGTCTGTCTTTTTTTTAATTATTTGTGTCTATATAGTTAGTTTTTATTAATTAGTTTTAGTTTTTTTTTTTTTAAATCACAAGTTAAAATAAATGAACATAAATGTTGCCATGGCAACCGGCTCAAATAAAATAAGTTATTTACATTTGATTTTATTGCAATCGGTTTATTTTATGTTTTTTTTTGTATTTATGGTTTTAGTTTTTGTTAACTATAACAACCCTGCCTCACACAAAAGCACAAAATCTCCTTGACACAGCAAAGAAATGATGACGGCTCATTGTATTTAGTCAGAGCCGGAGAAGAAAGCGATAGAAAGAGCGAGAGAGTCAGTGAAGGGGAGAGAGTTGAGAGAGAAGGGCTCCCCAGCGGGTTTACTGATGAGCAGGCATGCGGGGAGACTGGGGGGGCTCAGCTGGGGCTGTTTGCCCAGCAGTGAACACCCGTCATCAAGGAGCTCATAAAATATTAATCCAGCACACAAAGACGGGAAGAAGACGGACAGAGTGACCAGAGAAAGACAGAGCGAGAGGGAGAGAGACTGATGCAGGCTGAGCGTAATGAATGGACTGAGAGGGAGGGAGGGGGCCGTGGGGTGAAAGGGTGACATGCAGTAATTGGGGGGAAATCTGCGCGGCGGTGGGTGGAAACCATTATTGGCAGGTGGAACAAAAATGGACGCATCCCTGAAATAACGAAGCGAGGGGGAGGAGAGCAAGGAGGAGATGCGGCGAGCAATAAGATGAGAATTGGCACTCATTTAATTACAATTGCTTTAAAATAAAACGGTTCTCATGACAATGGCACGGAATTAGAAATAGCGGCACGCTTCTGACTGCGGAGGGCCGAGTTTGGAGGAATGGGCTCGGAGCGTATGTTCACATAAGAAGTTTTGGCAGGAAGCGCAGCGCCCAACAGTTGTCTGTTTACACTCCTGGAGCCAAGGACTGGGCCCACAACAGAACAATGCTGATTTGTTAGGAGGACTCTAAGCGGCTCTTCATGTCCAAATATACGCGCTGGCACACAAGGACAGACGGTGAATAGAGAGCACGCACACATCCAGACACGCACACATGCGCATCCACACCGGATCAGACATCAATACATATCCAGAGCGTTAATATTCCAGAACAGAGGGCAGAGCTCTTAGGGATGCCTGAAAGCAATAATCAATTTCATTCAGATAGCTGCCTGTGGGATGCGTGTCACACTAGGGACGGCGTTTAAAGTTAAAAGAGAGGCCAATGGCTAGAGCAAACAAACAAGGTTCACCCAGAAACGGATGATCTAATGTGCTGGTTATGCTCTGATTAAAGGATTAGGTTACCTAAAAATAAAACTTCTGTCATCGTTTACTCACCCTCATGTCGGCCCGATCCCGTATGCTGATATTTTTAACACAGCAGATGTGTTAAAAATATGACTAACCTTTTTCATAGTGAGCACATCATACAAACTCCAAAAAGGACCAGAGAAAACACTGGAAAACCTAATAAAAGTAGATCATACCACTCGTAAAGTCATGCAGTGGGTTTGTGTGAGGTACTACAGGCAGAAATATCAGAATTATTTGTAAAAGAAAATAAATAAAAATACTCAAAATACTCATAAAAGGAGAGTTAACCAGTTGCAATCTTCTGAAGGGCGATGACATTAGACAGCTGCAGTGGAGGGCAATTTTATTTACATTTATGCATTTGGCAGATGCTTTTATCCAAAGTATACATTTTAAGTTCATGCTGAACTGAACCCTTGACCTTGGTGTTGCTAGCATCATGCTGTTTGAGATACAGAAATGCAATTATGAATGAATGAATGAATGAATAAAGGTTTCCCCCTATTCACGAAGACATATGGACAACTTTGTGTTTTTTTTTTGTTTTTTTTGCCCTTTTCAGAAATGCAACCGTTTATGTGTGGAGTGAAACTTCCAAATTTCTCCTGTCCACAGAAAAATATCAGCAAAACTGCATTTCATTTGTTTCAGTTTTTCCCTCATTCCCCCAAATGTGCTTTACATTTTTGAGTATGCTACACTTTTAAGAACACCAGCGTTTCAGAAAAGTTAGAAAGAGGAAAGCCACAGCAGATAAATAGGACAGGATGAGAGCACAGACTTGGCCAGACACACATTTACCCTGTCACTCAAAATAAAGACTTTGTAGGCAAGTTTGTGAACCTTGTGGTTTGCCTGGTTGATGCCAATGACTCAAAATGAGTTCAGTTCACACCTCATGCACTTTGCAGAACCGGTGGCTGAATCAGAAACAAAACACTGACATTTACTTGCAAAGCAAAACCACATAAGAAGAGCATCAGAGAGAAACAGAGTGGAAAAGACAAGCAACAAGTTATTTTTGTTCTTAAATTTAAACTAAACAAAAAGGAGAACTGTTGCACTAATAGATATGACCGTATTTCCCCGGCTGATTGATTACATAAAGTAGGCAACTACAAACATTTTTGTATTACAAGTTTTCTCAAATGTCATGTTTGAATATGCAAATGAGCCATTGTCTAATTAAATATGCACTAATTTGCATACACTGGCACCACAAAAGCCAGGAAAAAAAAAATACATTGTCAACATGTTTTTAGGAATACAATGTTGTATACAATTAGGAAAATGAAAGAAAAGGAAACAAACTCTGTAAAACCTTCAGAATATAGGAATAAAACTGTCAAGTTTGGTGAATGGAAGTCCTGCTGAAGTGATTTTTGGCTCAGTGCAGGAGAAAAAAAAAAAAAAAACCTTTTTGAGAAAATGGCCTTTAAAGATATGTATTGTCATAGAAATCTACAGATGCAATAAATTAAATACTTTAGTCTATTTTGCATGTTTTCTTTCCACTAGTCGACTAACAAAAAGTTCTTTACAGCTTTAGTTACTGATAATAACCCTGTCGAACAACTGATTAAATGAGTGAAAGTAAGAATGCAGAAGAAAGCGTGCATGCATGTGTCCGTCTCTATTGCTGCACGCCTGGCACTGCCAGAAAAGAGTCTCTCTCTTACAATCAAGGGCACCCAAACTTCAGTCCACATTCCTCCCTCTCCCTCTCTGGTTTGACTTCTTTTTCCATCATTCCTGACACAGAACGTTCCAGTCACGGAAAGCCGCTTAAATGCGCAAATCGCATGCCTATTACAATATCAAAGCGAGACTTGATAAAGATGACAGTGTGTGTGTTAACGGAAGCGGTGTGACCTCCCCGCGTGTTGGACGCCTCTCGTCATGGCCTGAATGGCGCTTCTGTGGCTGGACATGACCGCTGACCTCTTTCTGCTGCAGAGTTTCCTTTTTACATGACGAGCCAAATATCCAGCTCTCTCTACGCTCTGAGTGGAATAATAAGTCGTCGCTGGATTCCCGAGGACGTTTCGTTTGTGTTTCATTGCCAGAAGCCCCCGGGGCTACAGCAGACGAGAAATAAGTTTTCCTGCACCTCACACGCGATATTAAAGTGTCCTCTTCGGAACGCTTCGTCACAGCAGTTGGGATACGTTAATTGACTATGAATTGAATATATGAATAATTGATGTGTTGTAGCAAATTTGAGCGGTAGGAGAAAAACAGCAGAAAATGGGACTAAAAAAAGAATAAATTAGGCGACTTTGTGAAGTATGAAACACAATAGTGCTTTGAAAAAGCCAGATTAAAACAAGGGGAATACGTGCAACTACACTTTTTGATGAAAATGTGTGCATTGCATGTGCAAAAGGTATTCTGGGTGGTTGCTAGGTTGGTTACTAGGCAAGTCCACCCTCAGGTTTCTATGATATTCTGGTCTCTAGATATGATTTGGGTGGATTTATGGGATTTTTTTTTCTTTTTTTTCACAGTTTTATTGTTCACCAGGCAAAAATCTAAGTTTTATTGCTTAGGAAAGTACTGGCACACCTTTCCTCAATGCAATGCATGATTTGAAGTATCAATCATGTCTGCAGCACAAACTGTGTGGGACAAACGGCACCAATTTTTAGGGATTTAAACAAATGATGTTAGCCTTAGCAAGCACATGCTATTATCCAATAATAACTTGGCTTAACCTGATTCAATTGACTACAGTTTCACATTTTAGAAATGGGTTTTCTTAAAATAAAATTAGCATGTAGACAAAACTCAAATACCTTGCGTGTTGCATGAACTGAGAACTGAACTGAATTGATTCCAAACGTCTCAAAACAAAATTAGATGTGTCAAAAAATAAATAAATAAATAAATAAAAACTGAATAAGCCTCAGGTTAACACTACTGGCTACCAGTAATGCATATTAGAAAGATAGCAACCTTTTTTCTTCTTTTTTTGTGTAGCGATAAACAAGATACAAGAGACTGGTGAATGTATTGTTTTGTGCAGGCATCAAATACATTTAAAAATATGATTTTTCATTTTGCTTGTTCAGTTTAATTTATTAAGCGACTTGAAGCAGCAATTCTGTTTTCATGACATTTGCATTCAATTTCTTTACATGCAACCAGGGCCGCATTAACCATTGGGCTAGGCGGGGCTGAAGCCCCGGGGCCCGAGCAAGGAGGGGGCCTGTGATTGGCTGTGGAGTAGATTGACTGGTCATTGGTAGCGCCTATCGCCAAAGCCCCACCACGCCCCCCACTTATTAGCGCTATTATTTAGTGGAGCTTTTCCATAAATTCAGTGCAGTACCATTAGAGATTGAAACGTCACGTTTGCATTTGTTTTACCAATCAAATGCATTTATTTTATATATTTCTTTTGAACGACCTGTGTAGCCTATCTATCAGGTGACCGCTGCGTCCGCACTCACCTCTCTTCGCTTCGTTCTGGCGTAATCTGGAAATGGTCATGCAAAGAACAATCTTCGAAAAGTAAAAATGTCTACTATTCAAAAAATAAAATTAAATAAATAAAATGTGAGAGAGGGGCTATTCTAAAAAAATAAAAATAAGGAGAGAGGGAAAAACACGAGTTAGTCAGTAAAATTCCCAGCTATCAGGTTATTTTACTAAAGCTGATGATGGAGTGCAAGTTGTGGAACAGCAAGTGGACCGGACACATGGAGTAGATAAAAACACAGCGTCATTGTCGCCACAGATTTTAGGTTAGTTTGATTATTAGATTGATGGATGTATATTGCTTGTTGTATTTGAACAACCTCTATAGGCCTATATTCGCTTTTGGGTTGAGAAATATTCCGGTAGAAATATGTCAATCGTTTAGGGCGTCATGATGTTAGTTTATCATTTAAACTCATTTTAAACATTGTGGTTTAAAAACAAATTTAACTGTTCAGGGACATTAAGAAACGGGGCAGAAATGATTTTGGCAAATGCACGCGTTACAGCCTAAAAACGCGCGGCGCGTTAAGCACCTGCCTAAACTGGAGTTATTTTTCGCGCCTTGAGCTTAAACGTTCAAATATGGTTAGGCCTATGTGTCAAAATGCGAGTATCCTCGTAAACAGTCATTTGTGTCTTACATGAACATTATAGTTAAAGATAAAGCATGCATGTTAAGTGTAGGCTATGTGAGTTCCTGGCGTTGTATGATGTGATTTTAAAGGGATAGATCACCTAAAAATTAAAATACTGTCATCATTTACTCAGCCTCGAGTTATTCTGAACCTGTAGGAATTTCTTTGTTCACCTAAACATAAAAGAAAATATTTTGAAGAATGTTCATAACAAGAAGGTTTCTGGGCCCCATTGATTCCAATAGTGTATTTTTCTTTCTTTCTTTTTTTTTCATATATGAAAGTCATGCAGCAGCTGTTTGGTTACCAGCATTGTTCCCAATATATTCTTTTGCGTTCAACAGCAGAAGGAAACTCATACAGGTTAAGAAAAACAACAGAATTTTCATTTTTGGGTGAACTATTCCTCAAAAGCAGCCTGATATAGCTGCTGTTGCCATTTGTGTCAATAATGTGAATCAAACATCAGAAAGAAAATCACTCCATGTCCTTGACTGAATCACTTTTGTAAAATAAGAATTCATCTATATTGAATTTATACAGTGAAGACTATTCAGTCTATTTGTACATTTACTTTATACAATATAATGTTTTTATTCAGTGTTTTAAGTTTTTCAAGTAAGTCGATTTATGTATCTTTGTTCTCTTGTCATTCATGACTGTTTACTTGTCTTAAGTAAGCTTGGTTTTACTTAGGCTAGTATTATTTTTTGTGATATTGTAATTAGTAACAAGAATTATGAAATTTCAGTGCATCAAAAATGTTGATAGGATAAAAATCCTATATTAAAGCTATATATATATATATATATATATATATATATATATATATATATATAATTATTGTGACGGGGGGCCCTGCAGTAAGTCATAGCCCGGGGACCAGTGAGGTCTTAATGCGGCCCTGCATGCAACCCACTTAAATTTGCCAAATTTGGGGTTGACAACGTGAGAATCACTGTTCTTTTATTAACTAAAACTAGACCTGAATTGGAACTGAATCGAGAGAGTAAATGTATTCTTTTATGCATTTTTAAGTAGGAATACCTGTTAGTGTTTACTGCCAAGTTGTGTTCGATTTCTAAGAGTTTCTGTTGACCTTCTGTGGTAGTCATAGAGGTGTAGAGAGCTTGAGGTTAGTTTGTGGGATGAAGACAGATGCATAATACTTTATGCAATCAACAATAGCTTGTAGCTTCTTACTTTTTTGTTGCATTTGCATGCAAAACATGCTCTGCTAACTATGGGTCTTTTCTATATATAGGAAGTGGTGGCCCTGACAGTAATTCATCTTATCTAGTTGAGTCTGCAAATTGTATACGGTCATCGGCTCATCCTCCTCGTCAGAAAATAAAAAAAAACACTTGCATGCAACATCCTCCCACAACCTGAGCACAAGGCTCCACTCTTCACCACAATGAGAACCACAATATACTGCAACTTAACATTGAACACTGAACAATTGTTTACATTTACTCAAAAACATTTGAATATACTGGATTCTACTCAAAATAATTGAGCTGATATAACTAAAAACATTGACAAAGTTAAAAAACGTTGGGTTTGCAATGATTTTGATAAAAGTAATATAAATACTGATTTGGTGTCCAGAAAACATTTCTTTTTATTATCAGGGTTGAAAACAGCCGTTTTGATATTTTTGTGGAAACTGTGACAATTAAAATTCTGTGATGAATTAATTTTTTAAACAGCATTTATTTGAAAGAAATCTTTTGTAACATCATAAATGTCAATTATGATCAATTTAATACAGTTCATCCAATAAAAATATGAATTTCTTTGAAAAAAAAAAAATAATAATAATCTTACTGGCCCCAATGTATGTGGCTTTTATGGTGATATGCTGATTGATTTTATATATATATATATAGAGATTTAGATGAGTTTCTGATTCCTTTCTAGTTGTTTTTGTGTTACTGTTATGGTGATATATATCTCACCATAACAGTAACACAAAACAACTAGAAAGGAATCAGAAACTCATCTAAATACTACATTAAACACTAACAATTTTCCTCTTTCTTCATCCTTCTCAGAAACACATAAAACAACACTTAAATTTACACTCCCAATCCAGTCCCTTGCAAAGCATGCTGGGAACTGGAAATCCACTGCCCAGTTTCAGGTAACGCAACAAAAATTAATAATGAAGAGGTACACAAATGACTTTCAGCATTAATTAGGTCAAACGGAACTGGGAACACTTCCCAAAACACCCGATGTACTTGTTACATCGTTAGAAGAATGGCATCTACGCTAATATTAGTCTGTTTCTTTCTTATTCCGAGGTCACCGTAGCCACCCAGATCCAGACTGTATCCAGATCAGATGGTGGATCAGCACCTAGAGTTGACCTCTACAGCCCTGAAAGTCAGCAGAGACCAGGACAACTAGATGAGCCCCAGAGCCTGATCCCCAGTGAAGACCCAGACGGCCATCAGGACAAGACCACAGGATCCAGATGAGTGCACAATCTGACTCTGCTTTAGCCTAGATTTAAACTGCTGATTTTGTCTGGCCAGAGGAGAATGACACTATTTCGACACACTATTTCCCCGTCTAAATACTCAAGCTGATGTAAAGCTGCTTGACACAATTTGCACTTGACTTTTAGTGAAATTAAATCTTGATAAAAATAATTGTGTAGCTTATTTATTTCTGAACAAAAAAAAAAATTGAGTGCACCACTAATGAGTTCGGTTCTGTCTTTTTCCATGCTGGTTATCAGTGTCTCTCTTTACCCAAAACAATGACATTGCCATGCTAGTGCTCACTTGAGCTCAACTTCTGCAGATGTAGCCCTGAAGGGCAGACCCACACAATCTAATGCCGTTATCTTGCTGTAGAAGTTGTGGCCCGTCCCCAATCCCCTCTCAATCCAAAAAGGAATCTGAAACCCTGTAATGTTTACTGCGACCCTCAGTACAGTATCCAAACGCCCGAGGCAACATACACAGTGAAAGAATGACGGGGGGGTGGGTGAGTCACTGCGGCTGACAGCTCACCTCAACCCCATCAACGTGGCAAAACAGGTTTGACAACGAAGGCAAACAACATGGCAGTGGAACAAGAGAACATATTTGATCCATGAAAACTCTCAATTACTTGGAAACGGCTGTTATTGCACCACAATCCCCATCTCTAAAAAAAAAAAAAAACCTTTTATTACCACAACCTACAGTGCGCCATGAGACCCTGGCAGCATCATCATAAATCAAAAGAGATTCAATTATAGAGAAACACATTGGAACGCAATCGTATCAGAACTGCAAAATGGGAGCAGAAGACAATTTTTGGGCTTTATAGTGGGGAAGAATAAGCAATCACTCATCTCAACGTGAGGTGATCAAGAAGAAAAAGAGACATTCGTTTATGCACAACTACTTCCAGCAGATGTCTGGTCACATTTGCATTCAGCAGCGAAACGTTTTGATTTCAAAGGATGTGTGTGCACACAATATAATGCTTTTGTAGAATATCCAAATAACCAATTTATCCATCATCCACTGTTTTTGAGCAATATTTGAGGATAAACACTATTTAAGCTCTATCAGCAGCATCTGTGGCTTATTCTGTCAACCGCTGAAAATACTTTTGTCTTGTTCCTCAGTGTGAAAAGCAGAAATGTGAAGCTGTTCGGAACACATTAATACTTTAGTTAACAAAACAAATGAATGAACTGCGAAATATCCAAAGCTGTATCATTTTCTTGATTGATGCTGCTCTTTTCCATACAATGACAGAACGCAGGGGCTGTCAAGCTCCAAAAAGGCCAAAAAAGCAATCCAAATGTAGTACAAACAACTTATTTCAAGTTCTCTTAAGTCATATGATAGCTCTGTATGAGGAACTGTCCAAAATATAAAGTCATTAATTGCTGAAAATCCCCTTTGTGGCTTAAAAATCCATGCACACATTTAAACTTGAGGAGTTAAAATGCATAGCACCCCGTTTGACATCAACACCGCCATTGGTTCTCATGTGTCCTGTGACATACATGCCAGTGTAAATATGTGGAAGTGTGAAAGGAGATTTGAGAGTCATTCTAAAAAAAGTTCACCCTTTTGATTAATTTAACTGTTTAGCACATAGGGGTCAAAATGATAAATTGGCCTATATCTTTTGAGCACAAGGTCTAATCTTTACAAAACTTGGCACACAAGGGAAACAGGACATTCTGAGAAAACATGCCAAATTTCATGAATTTCTGATGCTCGATGGACTAACAGCATTTGATAACACCAAAGATATCAGCCATTTATCTCGAAGTGAATGACAGATGAGGGCCATAACGATAACATTGTCCACATAAGAAATCATTTTAGGTCTAATCTTTTTTTAATTAGTTTGAATGGCTCATACTTCCTGATTTACTTTTTGAAGTCAGTGGTTTCTTCTGGTAATTTCATGCATTTTTCTAAGCTAACTTCCTTAATTTATACTATCACATTCAAGACTGGTGACTTTGTGGTAAAAACACAACAAATTTGCAAAGAAACACAGCAATTGTATCACCTACTTATCTACCTATTGGTGTTTGGACTCTAATAATTGTGCCATGTCACTATCTAAAGCTATTTACCATGTCAATAATGGGGCAAAATCAGGTACAAAAAAATAGGAAAATAAACAAATGTATAAAAAATATTTAAAATGAGATACTGACAAAACAGTGAACAAGAAAACAGGATAAATAATTTCCATATAGAAAGATCAAAAGATATGTACTGCAAGAAAAAAAATGTTAACACTTTAGATTAGAGATCACAAGAGTTTTTCCTCAAACTCCAAAGGCTGCATATTGATAGTAAGTAAGGTGGTTGTTGTAGTAGTTGTTATGTTTAGGTGCTGGGCTAATGGATCTAGAATATGATCATGCAGAATAAGGCATTAATATGTGCTTTATAAGTACTTATACACAGCATGCTAATAAGCAAATAGTTAATAGTGTTACTTAACCAAAGTGTTACCAAACATTTGCTAAGTTTTTCTGTCGAATTGTACGGTATGTTTGAGTTCAACAAATGTGGGGAAAAGCTTATAGAAACTGATAATGTAGACATAGTGCTCTATGCATGCCTGCTTTGCAAGTGCATTACTGTAAACAAGTTTCCGTGTTTATTTTTTTTTTTCAAAAGGAGGCCAAAATTGTTTACTGTAGTAGTTGATGGCATGCCAGAGATGCTGTCCATCCTTAGGACTTCAGTGGCACACATAGCTGAGATTCTTCCACTTAAGAAAAATCAATAACCCAAAGCACGCTATAGATGCTCTGGCGGGTTTACCCGCTCGACAAGTCGCATGTATGTGCGTGATCAGTGAAACAGATGCTGCTGGGCTCAGACAGCTGTGGAGTAAAGGCACCAATTACAGTGGCAGCCCTGCCTCTGACACACACTATTACACACTCTATAATCTACCCTGCAAATCTCACTCCCACACAGTGTCAAAGGGGAACGAGAGAGAGCGCGAAGCGAAGAGAAGAGAAAAACAGGCATAGAGAGCGAGAGAGGGGGAAGCTTAGAGACATGCAGAGAGTAAATGAGAGAAACGATGGACAGAAGAGGGCTGAAGGACAGGAGAATGAATGTGTGTGTAAGATGATGGCATCATATTTGAACATATACTAATAGGGAAGTCAGATCGCTGGGCTGGGAAAACACTGCCCATAATCGCTGCACTAGGATCAGTTTCTTCTTCTCAAATCCAGCCCATAATTACTTACTGGTCAGAAAGGAAAAGCTGACTCTAGAACAGTGGGAGCAGAAAAAATTAAGCCCACATTGTTCAGGTACAAAAAGTTCGGGTGGAACAATGGTTTTATTTCTGAGGTCACCAATTTTAAAACAATTAAAAAAAAAAAAAAAAGAAATTCTTGGACTAATTTTTTTTTTTTTAATGGTCACATTTAATTGTGCAGGCTCAAAACTAGATATAGATAGATAGTTTATTTTTTTGTATTAGGGATGCACCGAAATGAAAATTCTTGGCCGAAGCCGAACAAAAATGAAATTTTTTTTAAATAATTGCATAAATTAAATAGCCAAAATGTGCTTTTTACTGTTTTTTTTCCTGCTTCTCAAATAAAAAATAAAATTAAAAAACAACAATTTAAAAATATTTACTTAACACTGAACATTTTGTAACATTCTAGCAGACATCATACCAACAAAGCACAATTTAACTTAAAATGAATAAGTTAGTAAAATAATTTTTTTTGGCCATTTTTGAGACCCCCTTCTTGAATCAGGCGTTTATTTTTTACTGTACAAATAAATGCAGCCTTGCTGAGCAGAAGAGACGTCTTTTAAAACATTAGAATATATTACAGATCCCAATTTGACCACTATGTGTGAATATAATAAATGTATTAATAGAGCTGTTGTAGTGTAATTATTATTTTCATTATTATGGTCTTACTTTATTTTATTCTACAGAACAACAGTAAAATTACAATACTAACCTTTATGAATGTTGATGGAGTTGTTGCTTTTTCTCAGCTTTTATTTTGGTAGAAACCCGCAGGAAGATCTCAGTGCTTCTTTTTGTTGCCAACAGATTTATAAATGATTCTCATTATGAATTTGGGAAGATGTTTGTCGCACGTATCGCATTGTCACATCATGCCTTTAAAATATTAATAAAAATGTAACTGAGTAACAGTTTCAGCGCAGATTTTGCTTGTATATAGATTTTTTTTAAGTTTTGGTTTAAGCTTTGTAACTTTAAGTTTAAGATTTTATTATTGTGTTTCTGTGTATATGATATAAAATTACATAAAATAGTAACTGTAATCAGGAAAAAAAAAAAAATTCTCACCCTCTGTCGATGAAAGCACAAAAATAAATATATGACACGACAAACAGGAAGTGGAGAACAGAGAGCAGAACAGAATTAAAGGAAGTACAGGGGAAGAGTAGAAAGTAAGGACAACTGTGGAGAGAGAGAAAGGAAGAGGGTGTTCACAAAGATAGCGGCATGTGGAGAAGCAGATTTTGGCTTGAATAAGCGATCCCGTCTGGGCGTCCCTCTCGGCAGAGATCACTGTCATTAAAGCGCTACATGAGAAGGATGTGGATGTGTGCGCAGAGGCCTGGAGAGAGAGAGAGAGAGAGAGAGAGAGAGAGTGGGTTACATCCTCCCAAAACCGGCCAGGGAAGACCCTCTGCTGTAAACAGAACCCAACACAGATGCACACACACAGCTCTAGTGAACACTCCCTCGCCAACCAGCCGCAGGCACGCCTCCTTATTAGCTAGAAGAGTAAATCAGCACAGAGAGACTGGAGATCTCCAGGGAGATAGAGAGAGAGCGAGCGAACTCTGTCACGGGTGCTTATTTTACAATCTAAATGACTCTTGTCTACACACTATGGTAGTTCTGTTCCAAAACCTAGTGACCCAGCAAGTACAAAACGCTTTTACACTGCTTTCACAGCACTGCATTTTGGTTGCCGTTATTCAGTGCATTAGAGCATTTTAAAAACCTTCTGGAAACTTAGAATTGAAAAGAAAAAAAAAAATTAAACAATGTGCAGTTTATGGATTTGAAGCACCAAAAATTATTAGTAGCAAAGTGCAACTTTAAAGAACAGTTACATTGTATTTACAAAAATGTCTGATTTTTTATTAAGTTTGGGAGACGTTTTAGATCACATTTGCTTTCTTAAAGCACATTCAAAATGTCAATATAACTTGTTTTTACTGTAGATGAAAAACAAAACTGCAACATTTATGGGATATTATGCTCTCCAAGGCTGCATTTATTTAATAAAAAAATACAGTAAAAACAGAAATATTATTACAATTTAAAATAATTGTTTATTCAAATATATTTTAAAATGCAATTTATTCCTGTGATACAAAGCTGTATTTTCAGCATCATTACTCCAGTCTTCAGTGTCACATGATCCTTCAGAAATCATTCTAATATACTGATTTGCTGCTCAAGAAAAATTTATTATTATTATCAATGTTGAAAACCGTTGTGCTGCTTAATTTTTATTTAAAATATATTGTTAAAAAAATTAGTCTTTACTGTCACATTTGATCAATTTAATACAATCCTTTCAACCAGCATAACAAAAATGTTTTTGAACCAAATCAACTACACTGCATTTAAAGTGTCATTTAATTGCACTTCCCAAAAAAGGAAGTTGGCAACTCAGACTTTCCGAGCCAAAGAAGTCACTTATGACATTCCATTCGTGTTAGGATGCTCCCTACGTGGGCAGCAGACAGCAGGGCAGCTCACTAGGCTGTACAATAGAACTGTTGAGTGAGTTGTTAAAGGGGTTCACTTGAACTTTATAGACAGAAACACAAAAGGCAAATTGGTTTTGCAACCATGTGACCTCTTGACCCTCGTTTTGTAGTTAACAAGCCAAATTGCATTTCACACCTCAAAGACAAACAGCCCTAACCGCACGCTCGAAAGCAGGATGGAGAGAGAGAACGAGTGAGCGAGTGAGACACAGACAGAACGGAGGGAAAACAGGAGCAGACAATTGCAGGAAAACAACTCAGAGGCCCAGAGAGGAAGAGACCGGGAGACAAACAAAAGACAGACATACAGAGAGAGAGAGAGAGAGCACGATGAAGGACAGAGTTCTGCGTGGCACACACACACACACACACACCCAGCCGCCGACCTTTCCCGTTTTACACAGCGGTTTCATTGTAAGCGTTCATGTGGCTGCTGTAACCCAAACAAATAAAAACACTTCAAAACAGCTGCGAAATCTATTCGCCAGAGTCCGTGTCCATAAACGGTGGCTAAACGAGTGTGGGAGAGACGGAGATTATGGGCGTGTGGATTCGAATGCATTTCTGTGTGATAAAAACAGCTCTGGGATTAGACTGCTGTGCCGTTATGGGAGACGGAGCTTTGTTAAACATTCAGAGTGGAAAAGCCCTGCCTTACCATCAGATAATAACATGGGGTGGGAAGAAAGAGAAACAGACAGTATACAGCATGTTGTGTGTTAGTATAAGTATGCAAATCAGATTGAATCACCACCCAAAGGGCTTTTTAATTGCTCTGAGATGACCTTATATAACTCAAGAGGCTTCAGTGACTTCTTAGCTAAAGTCATGTGAAACAGCATTTCATAAATGTGACATTTTTATGATTCTACCCATCAGGAATTGATTGGACAGTGAAAAGTGGGGGTCAGACGGCTCTCCTAAATGTACCATCCCATTCTGCACCTACTTTTGAGGAGAATGACAGTAGCCTGAAACCATATATAAACATCTATATGGCTATTGATTAACATTAACCTGTAAGCCACACAGCCTGGTTGATGTCAGTGGAACATGGGGTCTTTTGACTTTGAATATTAGGAATTTGATCTCAGATGCATCTCATTAAATCTGTTTGGAGAATTGAATATAGACATCTTGTATGACACGATTGACATATATATGAGTATAGAGCTATAAAATCAATGTGGATAGCAGGTATTTGGTGTGAAATGTTTGAGTTTATATTGAGATCTCTGACTTTTGATTACAGACTTTAGTATCTTGGTAAGTCTGAGCACAGGTTGAGACACTGCCGAGATCTCATCTGAAACTGAAAGATGAGATGAGAATAAAGAAACGCGCTGCAAATGCTCACAACACAACCAAATAAAGAATTTTATTTGCAGCGCGTTTCTTTGTTTGGTTGTGTTGTGAGCATTTGCAGCACGCGTGTTGTAAAATTGACGAAGTGGTTTTCTTAATTTGCAGGTGTTTTTTCAATTTTCAGCACGTTGAGCTCTCTCAGCCACCGTAGGACTCGTATTTTAGCCAGAAGCAACAGTTTGAAGTTAAAAATGTCTTGATGGATTTGTTTCTTACAAACACGCAGATTTTGGCTTAAGATGTGTAATTGATGGAGTGATGTGGATTATTGTGATGTTGAATATTGAATAAAAGGGTATGATTAATTGTGGCGAAAAACATTAGAGAAAAACATTACTCATTGTAAATAGTGGCAATTATCTGCACCTCTGCATTGTAATACATTATAAAATAGTATGCAATAACTTATTGAGTGCAATTTTTTTAATTTTATTTCAAATTATTAAATGGATGCCACCTTATTGGGACAAAAGCTCTCCCTACACCTACCCTAACCCTACCCGATACTTTATGTTCAACTTTTTGATTATTTCCTTCATTTTTCTAAAAAAATAAATGCTTTTCTGATGCGATTTGAAATTTAAAAAGGGAGAAAAAAAAGTTCGCCAAAAGGCAGATTCGAACCCCGGTCGATCGTGTCAAAAGAACGGCAGCACACGCTATATCATCTGCGCCACTGAATCTGATGATTGACAACCGTCTTTTGCAAATTTGACTATCCCAATCATACGTTTGTGGGTGGACTTAGTGTAAATGGCCTCTGCCAACAACATGGCTATTTGCACTTTTTTTTATATTCCCAACAATTAAATAGTTGCCCACAGAAAAAAACAGGGGGTGCTGCAGCACCCTCAGCACCCCCACTTCCCACGCCCCTGTGTAATGTTAAACTCGACTCATTTCGGATGGCCTGAGGGTACATTTTCAGCAAATTTACATTTTTAGGTAACCTAGTGCTTTAACTGATTGTTTATTTATTTATTAGCTTATTTACTATTTGTTTCTGTTGTCGTTTTCTCTTTTCATCTACCCTGTAAACCTCTAATCAGAACATAATATTACATGCTATTATTTTAGCCAGTTTATGACGTGTGACCAAACTACATTTCCCATGATTCTTTGGGGCACCACAAAAAAGATAAAAGCATAATTTCAACTCCTAAAACATATCCCGTGCTCTTCGATTTAGGCCACAAAAGCATATTGCCTTTTTCAGGAAGCATGAAAGAGAGCGTGAAATATGAACTCGCCCAACACATTCACTTTGTTCCAACTAAAACCACTCGAACACCCATCATGTCGTAATTACTCCCATGCAGAAACTCCTCAGGAGGACCTGAAGGGAGCAAAAGCCCCCCCACTGCAAAACCAAGAAACTCAGTTAGCTGTCGGTGTGCCTTTGGTGAGTCAATGAGAGTAAATAAAGAGCCGCAGTCGGTAATGTGATGTTACAGCAGGACTGGAGAGCATTTAAAGCGGTTTAAGTTTGAAGAGCTCTTTTCATGTGAAGAGCGCTGCCATATTTCAAAAGCACACAGAGAGACGGAGAGAAAGAGAAGAGCCGAACGCCTCCGCCGACTTCTACTGTAACCGCATCGCAGCTATTTTGGCGACAGTCAGGAAACAGCGACGATCCAGAAGCCCATCAGGGGGGATAAGTACCTCGTTTTTGCTTAAATGCGCGCTAGATTATTTCTGACTAAATCCTCAAACGGTGTGGTATCTGCCATCCTCAGATGCATGAGGGATTTAGGACAAAGCAGCCATGGGTCAACGCGACTGTTTCTTATGTATAAAGCATAAAAACAAAAACACAAAGCTGTTTGTTATGAATAGAACCTAAATAAAACTAGTGCCCTACTCAAACAAAGACAAACTGGTATTCATCATAATTACATTACTATTGTGAATGTTGTGTAAAATAGTGTTTGTATGGATAATGGAGAATAGAGAGTTATTTTCCTGCAAAATGTGAATGCAGTGCATCTACAACTTTGTTTACCAATATTTGTACATTTTAGTGGTTTACTTTCATGCATGAACAGATTGATTGATTTCCTCCTTTTTGTTCAAAATACATTTAAAAAAATGTATTATGTTTCTTTTTAACCACCTTGAATACCTCTTAAAAATGATTAATAAATCGTAAATAATTTTTTAAAAAGAATTTATTAATTGATCATTTATATCTATGTATTTTATATAATTTCTTTGTTTAATCATTACCTCACTTTTGTTCAAAATATAAACGTAAATATTTACAGTGTATATATTAACTTACTTATTTTTATATTTGTTATTTTTAAAAATTTCTCCATGAAACAAATCATATAAAAATATGAATAAATCCTAAATAAGAAAATTAATTTCAGTATTAACAGATTGATTTTTTATTTATTCATTCAGTTGTTCTTTCCACTTCCTCCATGCTATAAACCTTATAAAAACTACAAATAATTTATAAAA
The DNA here is from genome assembly GCF_012432095.1 of Onychostoma macrolepis. Taxonomy (NCBI): domain Eukaryota; kingdom Metazoa; phylum Chordata; class Actinopteri; order Cypriniformes; family Cyprinidae; genus Onychostoma; species Onychostoma macrolepis. The sequence goes on from NC_081162.1 coordinate 24,401,226, forward strand.
AAAGAATCTGTATTCTTTTTACATAATAATAAAGAAAAGAATAGCGTAGCTGCTGTGCTTCAAAGAAATAGAGATTCCTGATTCTAGAACAAAAAAATTAATTACAGCTTATATGGAGATTTTGCTATTGTTTGGAAAGGAAGAGGTGCCCTCCCGGAAACCCTGTTGGGAAAATGCACGGGATATCAAAAAAAGTCATGCATTTTTAATGGCACCTTCAGCACATCCTCGACAGAAGTTCTGCGATTGTGCTGGGTGCATGATGACAGGCAATTGGGAAAGTAACACAGCGGTTGACGTGATCAAGAGCCCTTCCCGCAAACACACACACAAGTACACACTCTGTCACCACACTTGACGCGATCCGTGTCTGAGCCGGGAGCTTCCTAATCTGTCTGCACCCAGCGAGGAGGCCCGGCCTCTGCCTTAATCTCTCAGGGAGAAAATCCGGGTGTCCCTTTGCCTCTGAAAGACACTCCCACCGCACTGCCACACCTCAAACACACCGACACACACATACAGCGCGCTTTGATCGGCGCACAGTTGATCCGTGAAAATAGCAAATGACCCATTATGACATCACAAAAACTGGTGGCAAAACAAACTAAGACTCGAGAGCCGCCACAATGACCCGACGCGGTGTTATCAGAGAGGGGTCTGTAAATATGATTCAGAGGATCTTCATCTGAAATTCATGAGCCGTCGAGTGCCGACTTGTTCACAGGGGTTTTGTTTGTTGTCGAATTCCCATCAAATGAATGTGTTTTGCGAAGAAACAGATTTAAGGGGATAGAGAGGATGTTATCTGTTGTCTGTTCACCCTTATGTAACCTAAAACACAATGGGACACAAAAGTACTTCCACTACCATTTTGAAAGAAAGTGATACATTTATTCAGCAAGGATGCATTAAATTGATCAAAAGTGATGTTCAAGAAATAAATGTTCTTTTGAACATTCTATTCATCAAAGAATCCTGAAAAATAAAAGTATCAAGGTTTCCAACGAAATACTCAACAACGCGACCGTTTTCATAACTACAGAGCAGTAAATCAACATGTTAGAAGGATCATGTGACACTGAAGACTGGAGTAATGATACTGAAAATTCAGCTTTGCATCACAGGAATAAATTACATTTTACAACATGTTAAAATAGAAAATACTTCATTTAATTGTTAATAATATGTCACAATATAACAGTTTTTACTGTATTTTTAGCAAATAAACGCATAAAAGGCTTCTTATTTAAAAAATTCTTACCAACCCAAAACTTTTGAGTGTCACTCTATTGGAGAAAGCCCAGGCTGCTACATATAATAAAAGTGTATAGTGACTTGTCAAGCTCCTAAAACTACCATAAAAGTAGTTCATATGACTAATTTTCTATATACTAAATCTGTTAAAGTTATACATGAAACTTGGTGTAAGGAACAGACTGAAAGTGTAAGTCATGTACGTCGCAGTTCTGATTCATGCTGATATTCAAACATGTGAAATTCACAACATACACGAGGATATGCAATGATGATGAATGTTTTATTTGGATAGGAGTCCACATGAAAAATATGCAAATTGCATACCTTCCCCAACTCTTGCATGTTTGTTTATTAAACATTTCGGCTAATCTGATAATGCATTCAGCTACCAACAAAAGTGCAGAAATCTTTTCTCAATTTAACACACTTTACCATGCACCATTGCACATTTACCACCAAAATTACTGCTGATTTCATCTGGGCCTAGTTACCAGCTGCATGGGAAGTTAACCACTACAAAACTCTCTGGACATCACAGAGAAGATTGGCTTATTTGCGAAACCAAGTGATAGTGCGGCGCAGAAGAGTTTCGACTGCATGTGCAGCGTGGATCAATGTGCACTTTCAGCGGGTCATGCTGTGCGGTTGCACTCATGCTCAATGCAATGATGCAGTTTGGTCTGCTGTTATGGTGCTTTTTGCTCTCAGAGCAATACTTTGTGAAAATGAGGGGACATTACTGCAAACAATGATTTGAAAAGGGAATTGTGCATATAATAATTGTTTTAAGGGGTTTGATTTGGCACAGTGAAAAATGACAAAAGGCGCTTTGTGTCGACCTCTGCCATAGACAGAAGGAGAAAAAAAAAAGATTTACTGGTTCTCACTCATATTTGTAAACTTGCCAGGTTTGAATATGATTATCAATGACATCTCAGAGCAACAATGGAGCTTTAGATTGTATCTATACATGCAATTGATCTATACTTTTTTATATTATATATTTAATATAGTTTACTAACATATATTATATTTAATAAAATTAGTATATATTTTAGGGGTGTCAACGGTAACGCATGCGATTAATAAATTTTTTACGCGTTAATATTTTTTTAACGCAGATTAATCGTTTGATAAGGCTTGACCCCAACTTCTTCCCGCAGCGCGGAAGGTTATCTATCATTGCGTGATGAGGGTACAGCACCAGTCTTGCTAGGGTAGCGGCACAAGTGGGCTATTTTGAAAATACAGTCGCGGGAAAAATTACAGAGCCGTGGGTTGTGGTTTTTTGGGCTACTTTTATAATGTAGCGCGGACACCCAAAGTGTATATAGACAAATAAAAATAAAAATAGATCCTTTTACTAATGTGCATTATACTTGGAATGTATCCCTGGCAACTTAAGAACGGAGAGGCGGTTAACATCACAAACAACGTGAGTTTCAGCAGAGCAGCAGAAATAAACAGGACAACAGCCACTATAGATTATATAAAATAATAAACATGATTACAATAGATATGGTCTGTATGTGATTTTCTTGAAAGGAATGTGTGCATCTGAAATGCTAATTTGTGCAGTAAACGGTAAACGACCAAATTCCACATGTGATCATAAAAGGAAGTTATTACAAACACTCGATGGTGGTTTGAAGTGAGTTCTGAGGAAAAGTGTACTATTAATCTCATAAATTGTCTTATGTAGCATGTTAGCTCTAATGCAGCTGCAGAACAGGTCCAGTTCTTCTTTATAATGCATTTTGTCATAATACTTCACGTAAGGTCGCAAGAAATGTTTTGTTGTATTTATTTAGAAATACTTTTGATAATAGTTGGGTAAATGTATACCGGGATTGAAGCGATGTGGCTTGGTAAACGTTTTATTGCCAGTATAAAGGCTGATAATGGCTGAATAAAAACAAAAGAATAATGATAAAAGAATAATAAGGATTATGTCTCATACCTGGCGGAAGTGTGTTTCCTTAAACTAGTTTGTCATGCATTTCTTTTTCAACACATTTACAGGTAAATCCTAGTATTTTAAATTTGCAATTAATCATGATTAATCAGTCCATGACTGTGATTAAAGCGATTACATTTTTTAAATCGATTGACAGCACTAATATATATATTTAAATCATATTTTATATTTAATTAGATATTTTATATCATTTTATTATTCAAGTATATATATTATAAAATACATTATATAAAAATATGCATTTTAAAATAAAAAGTTATATATTCACACAATGTTGATTAAAAATGTAAATATATATACACAGGTATAGATAAATCAAATGTATATGTTTTCTATAAATATATAAAAGCACACTGTATAGGCCTATATTATGCAAAATGACTTTTTTCTTCATGCAATGGACAAGAAAATATTGAGCAACTTGAGTGCGAGCAGACGATGACAGAATTTGCATCTTTCAGCGAATCGATTCTCAAAGCTCCAGCAGAAGATAACATCAAAAGCAGCTCCTTCAACGCTTAACCTGCTAGATTCAAAAAGGATTTTAAACTCCTGTCTGGTGGCTGCGAGAAGGGTTTTGTTTTTGCGAGGGTGCCCTGGGAAGTTTCAAACACGTGACATTGGTGCGCACACACACAACACATGGTTTCCAGTAGCGCTAATCTCTAAATGGACAGAAACAAAAACAAAACGGCTCACATATGCTAGCGTGTTTCTAGGGATAAGACACTCAATAGTGAGGGTGAGTTAATCTTGTTCTGGAGCAGGTGTAGCAACACAAGCATGCCAAAATCTGCCCTCTCCTCCCTCCTCTTGCCCTTTGGCCGCTTGCTGAGTCTCGGCCGTGCGTTTTCTCTTGTGTTTGATGCACGCCACCCCATCCCCCTTCCTCGCCTGTCATTCCCGACCTCTCTTAGCACACACACACACACACACACATATGCAACATAAACACTGACAAACACAAGGTTTGGCTGGTCAGACCTGTATTCCTACTACCTCTCCTAATTTACATTCTTTATCCTTACGATGGGATTTTGCATACCTGTATGAATGCGTAGTCGAATACTTCCCAAACAAACACAGTAACCTAATGTTAAAAGTGGCGCAAAAAGACAACAATGGCAGTTAAAGACTCATTTAGCTCATCGGAAAATCAAGTTATAGTCAATAAACACCCCATATCATATGGGTCTTCCTTAATTTAATTTCACGGAGTCAATTTCTGCGCCTGTGATCCTCGGGATAACCCTGAGTTTGTACATGACTGATTAACAATGCACTAACAGATGTCTTCTTTGTGTCGATACGATGTGTGTGTGTGTGTGTGTGTGTGTGTGTGTACGTATGCGCTCGAGCGGGGGGTTGGTAGGTACACTGGTGTGAGTGAGTGTGTGTGAGCGTGAGAGTGTGTTCGTCTCATCCTTTTGAAAGGAAATCCCATTATAATCCAGATTGAATGCTGAGGGCAGTCAATGTCAAACTCGTAACCTCTTCAGAATCTCCAAGTTTGGGCATTTTGAATGAAAGTAAAGCCAAATCTGAAAGCAAAATCAAGGCTAAGGACACAATAGCGACTTAATTGGATGTAGTTCAAATACGTCACACTCCAAATGGGTGTAATTCATTTAGCACATCATAATCACCAATTTTGTTTGTAAATCATTGCAGTGATTAGCGCAATTATATTCCAAGTCTTTTCTTACTCGAGTATCTTGTTACGACTTTCTGTGTAGATCTATAAATTCAGTTAGGGCCGTAGCAGAGATACATCACTCAACCGATCTGCAAGTTAGTTTTGTGTTGAATAACAATGTTTTGGCAATTGTTTTAGAATCTTTCCCTGTAAATTGTGTGAATTACTTGTATTGATTAAAGGACGGACAATGGCAAGAGCAACCAGGCTAATCCATCAGCACAGACACATGGGGGTTTCTACATGCAGGATGGGGCGAACAAAAGGATTTCAGTGCTTATGTAACACCCATATGGGCCTGAACTATGATAGAATCTGCATGGAGTAAAAAAACAATTGATTGTATCTTATCAAAACTCCACAGAGTAACGCTGCAAGAATTACCCTTCCCATGTGCTTATAAAACAGCTTATGGATTAAAATGATTTTTTCTTTTACAGGAGCACAGAGTTACTAAATTACACACGTCAGAAATGAAATGCTCTCAGGAAGCCTTTTAATACCAACAAAAGACCAAGCAATATAATATCTGTGCTATTAAACCAGCTGATACTTAGTCAATAACTCAGTCCACATTTTTGATTAACAAAAATGTTATTTCCAGTATCATTTGCAAAATATGACAGCCTTGTCGACTAATAATAAAAAAAAATGCTGTATAGAGCACTGCATGAATGAGTCCTAAAACCTGTAAACAACTTAGCATTTTTAAACTTCTGGTTCATTCTCCCTATAAGCGAGTGGGTTTTTGTTGAAATGTCTGAAATAGAAGCTCAAGATATTTGCACATTTTATTCTATGACATGTGATTTTATATATCTAGAAAGAGGCAATTTTTAACAAGTGGCTAAAAGGGACTACAGAGTTTGTTGGGGACAATAAACATCGTCATGTCACCACATCATTAACCTGTTTTAACTTAAACTTTCTAATTAAATTTTAGAATTTAAGAGTTTTTGGAAGCTTAATGGTGGTGATGTTGTAGTCATGTGACCGTGGTGTAGTTCACTTATAGCCTAACATTGGATGTGAAAAATCCCATTGGGTTTTTGTAAATGAAATCAGGGTGATTCCAGGTAAGCCTAAATATGAGGCTATTTCATCCCTGCAGTGCTCCATTTAACACATTCACTTAGTCCAATTAATAATCAAAAAAATAATTTAATCATGCCCCCCGATCGACAGTTTTTAACAACAGCACAACAGAATGAAACACAATAGAGGGGTCAAAGTTGAAAACGCTTTTGTTCCTGTTTTGTAAGCCATTTTGGATAAAAGCATCTGCTAAATGCATTAATGTGAATGTAAATGAGAAGTTTTAACTTGACTTGTTGGGGGACACTGAGATGTACATACATTACAATTTCAAAATTACTACAGACAGCATGTACACTGTGAATAATGCTTGGATGAATAAGCATTAATTTCATTTGCCATTATTAAACTGTTAAAATGTACGGATCAGCATTACGGCCACGGCTGACCCTGCCCTGTAGATATCGGCCATTAAAAAAAAAAACCTATATTGGTCGACCACTAGTATATAGTACACATGGGACACGCCAGCCTCATTACTCAGTATTGCAGCGCTAAGCACATGAGAGAGGGGCAGAGGGACGTAGATTAGAGATTATTAACACGAAACACAGACTAATCAGTTCAACAGAAAATCCCCCCCAACCACAAGAAGAACCACGGAAATGAGAAGACGAAAGAGAAACGACAGAAGGAGAGAGATTATTTGAAGAATTAGCAGAATGTTTGCAAAGAGAAAAGAAAGAGAAAAGAAAGAAAGAAAGAAAGAAAGAAAGAAGCAAAGAAAGAAAGAAAAAAGCTAGGCAGCTATTGAGACAAAAAGAGAATCATTTCAGTAGAACAAAACAGCAATTATTCTGTTGTTATGCTGTTGACAGTTTTCATAGGCAGTGATGTGTGGATGCATAATGCGCTGAAGAAAGCAACGCAAAAGAGAGCGAGAGGGAGTGTTTCTGGCATTGATGAACTCTACCCGTGTTCATGCACGCTTGCGGAGTGTGAAGGACCGACCACGGTGTTGATTTGGTGAAAATGAGCCAAAATGCTTCAAGACATCCCTGCTTGATACAGCAGCACATCTGCTCAGCGATCACAAAGCCTGCTGAAATCATCCCCGAGTCTGCTGAACCAAGACACTATCATTAATATCTTTTGTCTGAGATGAAGACTATTAAAACCTCACAGATTACAGGCTACTACTAAGTAACTAGTCATTCAGCAGATGCTTTTATTTAAAGTGACAGTGCACTTATTACAGGTTCAATCCCACTTATAATGTATGCATTAACCTTTAGACCTGCTTCTCTTATATAAAGTACTCAAGCGGTAATGCTATAGCACTTTAATATTTACCACGGTACTGAATTATTACAATATTCCATTGTATTTACATCAGTCAACTACTTCAAAGAAAATCATACAGTTAGTTTAGGACATGGTGCTCAAACAGCATACAGCGGTCAGTCCTGTATTTGAGTCATTAAAATCATGGTCACGTTCACACACATTTCGGTTACTTATGGCAGTGACATACGTGTGTAGTTTCGGTAACTTTCAGAAACCCAGATATGAGCTAAGTGTCATCTGAAGGTTTAAATTCAGTCGTCGGTCAGTTTTGTGGTCTGCATGTGACTCAAATGCTCTGCTCTTTACATTGGTGTTAATAAAAGTTGCTGAAATTGAGGAAATCACACCTCAGTTGAACTTTTGTTGTGTCAAATGTGACAAGACTTTGCGGTTACAGGTAATTGTCAAAAACAGAATACGGGCTTGACTTCAGTTGCACGATCGTACAGACGGTATCAAAGCCTTTTCTTTTTGTAAGCTGGTGTGTGATAAGGACATTTCGAGACTCAAATTTCTAAATAAACGTGGCTGTCAATCCCAAACACTGACAGTCCGAACTACAGTGAAGCACTGAAATTTTGGAAATGGTTCTGGAAAGCCGAAATCATTGATGGAAACGGTAACCTGTTGATGTGTCAACAAAACTTATTTTTAAGTTGTTCGTGATTTCTGCACATATCTCCCACTCAGACAGATTTATTTTTGCAGTCTCTCTCAACTAAATGACTCTTTCCTTATAAGGGACTCAACTTTTTTAACTGCAGTAACACACATCTGCTGCACACGCACACACAGGTGGAGCGAGTCAAACGCTGACACACCAAAGCTCACGTCTGGCTCAACCTGATTCAGAGGTTTGAAATAACAAGATCTCTTTGGCTTTGATCCTGCCTAATTACTTCCACGAGAAATGCCATTTTATCATGAACGAATGAACCAGAGCTTGAAAAAACACTTGGAGCCACCGGCCATGTAAGAATGAAAACTATTCCTAATACAGGAGCTTTAGAGAGCAGCCGATCGAGCATGACATATTCAATACAGCTCTTCATCTGAGAGGCTGTACATGGACATGGACATGGACATGAGCTAACATGCACATGAACATATAAATGAAAGTCTATATTGCAACTCACTTTTAATTGTGTTTTAAAGACGCAATGCGGTTCCTAGTCAGCCCTGTGGTCATTTTAAACCGTCTAATGTGGTTTCCACTACAGTAGACAGCAATTTTAACCATTCAGGGTGTGATATTATAACTTAACCACCATGGGTGATGACCCTTGACCATAATTTTATTTGACAGTCTTTTTCTGAGTTTTCTTTTATACTCACAAATGGATGAAAATGGCAAATCACTATGTACTTGTGGAATATTTACTCTTAGGTGTCTCTATTTTAATCTATTTTACATAAGCATCTCGAAATACATCAATTTGAATATCCATCTATCTATCCATC